>NC_054482.1:119728852-119809425 GCF_017639515.1 Carcharodon carcharias
TCTTTTATGTGTTTGAAGGGCATGGCTTTTGTGGCTTTTACACTTGCCACTTTTAGAATCTAAAGGGATTGGATAATGTCGGCCATGAGCAGCTGTCTCACTGTGTCCAGAACAGTCGATCCAGAGAACACAGCCTGAGCTTGACGGGGTAATTTAAAACTAATCTGGGGAAACAATATTTCAGTGAGTGAGTGATTAATCTATCAAACAGGTTGAAGCTCTTGTTATGTTCTTCTGTTTGATGTAAATGTACCAATCACACAACAACGACTGATGAAAGAATAGTGTTGGTTCTTTATTTGAAGATAAGACCATATACATACAGTGTTAACTAGGAGGCTATATATACACATGTATATATATATAATATATAATATACACATATATGTATACATGCCATTCTACATATGATGCTGCATTCTGAGTGCAGAGCCATGGGACTACTACCTACACCCTGCCTTGGTTGTAATGATTGGCAGCTCTTTAGACACACTTCCTTAAATGTACAGGCACAGCTTTTCACAACATTCTAAACTAGAGGTTTACCTTTGAAGAATAAAACCATTTACATGAAAGCAAAAGAAATTAACCTAGTGTCTGAATAAGCCCTTAAGCAAAGCAATAAATGTACAAGCTTCGGAAACATATCAGCAGTTTGCTTATCCATCCAAAGTAGTTACGGTGATCTTAGCTAGAGGCTGCAGTAAGCCTTCAGGATGTTGGTTAGGAGGTGCTATGTATGTCTTAGACCATGTTCTAGTCTCAGTGCGATTACCCAGTATCTCTGGTTGTACTAATTTGGCACCTGTTTTGTTGCACTTTCATCCCATTTGGAGTTTGCACCTGATACGATTGTGGTTCTGGACCTATGCTGATCATTTCTGCTGGATCCCATGTGCCATCAGTGGGGTGTTCTACTCGAACTTTCTGTTTGATGTTCAGCTCGGGGAATTTGTTACCCACATGCTGCTCATGAGCATCTTGTACTGCTCGGAGTATCAATGAGCTCACCACCACCTGCTCAAGGGCAATTAGGGATGGGTAATAAATGCTGGCCCAGCCAGCGAAGCCCATATCCCGTGAATGAATAAAAAAAAGAGTAATGACTGGGGGTGGGGGTGGGGGGTTTGTTTGCACTTGTCTGCTGAACAGTAATTCTGTGGTATCTGCAGTATGATGAAGTTTGCAAGTTTGGAATGGATATCCATATTCAGCTCAACCAGTATCATGTAGCCTATTGTGTTGCAGAATTAGTTGATCTTGTTTTGGTCTAAGCACAGGGTTTCCAATGGTACTCATTGTGGTCTGTGGTCTCTATCATTGTCTTGATGTTACTATGGAAGATTACCAAGGACAGGCCCATGAGCACTGGACCGGTGGTGTCCATAATATAAAATATCTGAGTGAACAGAGCGAGATTTTGTAGTGACACTTGAGCGGAATTGGTCCCAGGGATGGAATCTCTGAGCCAGTGTTTGCAGTGAGCTTGGTGTTGATTGGTCGAGTCATCTGCTGCTACTTCTGTGGTTACATCGATTTCAGTGTACAAAGTAGAAGGATGTTTCAACTTGCAGCAACTTGTGCTGTCTCTGAATCTGTGGGTCCAATCTAGATGGTGGCAAAAGCTTCTGTTGATACCACTATGCCAGTGCATTCTCTGGTGTTCACCATGTGGACGGTCTGCTCGCTCTGTGTATGAATGGCCTGACCATCCTCATCACGTGGCCATATAGCTTAGCCAGACATTTCATGGATCTTGTTTGGAAGGTGTCTGTTATTTGTTCTTGGCTGTCTGGGACGTTGTGCCTGTCTGGCCTGTAGCTGTGGCTTCTCATGACGTTAAACCACTTATTCTGAGCTTTGCTTTCTGCGTTGGTGCTTCCAGGGTCGTTGGTGCCACTGGCCTCAAGCCCATCATTAGAAGCTGTGAAACTCCTGGGTGCATGTCTGAGGCTGGACCACCCCTATTGCTCGCTAGGCTTGCCTGTATTGGCTATTGTACCAATGGTAAACAAATTACACAGAGCCTGTACACTCTGTCCACCTAGTAGTTTGGCTTTGTCCTTGTGCCTGCTTTGTAATAGTGCTTTCCAAGGTGTAACCTATCGGGTTGCTCCAAGGTGTCTTTTTGGAACACTTCCATTTGGATCTAAGCTATCACAGTCTCAATTACTCTGCTGGCGAGGTCTGACAATGTGAAATCACAACCCTGCCTGTTCCCTCTGCATCTTATGAATGGGTCAACGGTCTCTGGTGGTTGTTGCTGAAAGGACATGAGCCCCAGAAGGTGTATTCTGAAGTTGAGCTTCACTCGTCACTGATCTTCAAGTGCTGAAGATATTTTAACCGAATGTTCAGGTCATTGTTTGATTGACCTGTAGCATTCAGTCTGTGGAGGCCTTCATTGCCTGTGGTAATTCTAATCTTGATGGCTTGTTTACCTGAGTTTGGAAATATTGCTGTCCAGGCAGCAAAGTTCTATGTGTTATCAGAACAAAGGGAGGTCCTTTGCCACTGCCTTCCAATTGAGTGTCAGAAATTTTGCAAGAATTATGAAGATGATGTGGGACAGGACATCTATTCAGACATTTGTTTTAGAGACTTGGTTTGGCTTTCTAAGCTGCGGTACCTTACATGGCCAGAGACTTAATTGGTCAACTGCGGAGAGGAACACAGTCAACATTTCGAAACTGTATGACTCTTCAACAGAACATACGGACTCGAAACGTTAACTGTGCTCCTCTTTACAGGTGTGGCCGAACCTGCTGAGTTTTTCCAGGTATTTTTGTTTTTGTTTTGGATTTCCAGCATCCGCAGTTTTTTTTTGCTTTTATCTTAACTGGTCATCATTCCTTGACTCCAAAGGGGACACTGTTAAGCAGCTTATGGTTTCCCTGGCTAACTGAAGCTCAGCCACAAAACACTGATTGTTGCTGTAAAAGTGAACTGCAGACTTCAAGAGGAAAATTTAAACAGGGGAAAAAATACATTTTGCAGCCTTCTTTTACCTGTTAGGAGCTGCTACTGGATGGATTCTTCTTCCCTGACCCAGTGTTCAGGATTAATCAGACCCTGACCTCCTGAAGGGATAGTAAGCAACAGTAAAGGACTACTCTCTCTGTGGAGTTGTGTTTAGAACTAGTCCCTCCAGAATGAGCTATTTAAGCTCTGTCCCTCCACAAAAATTATAGCAGGTGAACTGATACTAATTAAGCTCTCCTCAGTTTGAACAATAGTACCTAGATTTTGTACCTGCTGGCTGGAGTGAGATGTGGTGTCCAAGAATGAAGGTACGATGTGTAGGATCCATACAGTGCTGCAGAATCACTTACACATAGTAAGTTGATACGTGACGTATGTTACACTTCCACACCAGTCCTTCTGCAGGTGAGAAGGTTGAGACTTAGAGACTTCTGAGTTAAATGTTCAAGAACCAGGCTGCCAACATGTTGCTATTTTCTATTCAATGAAAATATAGTAATCATAAGACCAGGATTGGTAAAACAATGATGTGGGGTTTTATTAGAAGATAAGTTGATATACATTCAGTGTTAACCAGGAGGCTATGTATGCGTATCTGAAGGTATATTTATCTGAGGCTATGTATATGTATCTGAATTCTACATCTGCTGCTGTATTCTGAGTCCAGAGCCAGGGGACTAGTGCAACACGTTCTGTCTTGGTGCTATTGATTGACAGTCATTTAAGATACACTCCATTAAAGGTACATATACTTCATATCAAAACAGCTGTTAGTATTAATTCAAATGGAAATGAGAGAGATTTCTCCCAGAAAATAACATTTTGGGCTCCACTATCTGACTAATTGGAGACCTGACGTGTGGTGAGTGGAAGGGGTTTGGGAGGAACAGGTGACTCTGGACCTATGGTTCCCAAAGTTCCCCACCAACGCCCCCCGCACCCCCCATCCCACCCCCCCCCCCCCCCCACCGCCCCCCACCCCAACCCCACCACCCACTGGGGGTTTTCCTCACCTCACAGAATCACAGAATCACACAGTGCAGAAGAGGCCCTTTGGCCCATCGACCCTGCATCGACACGTGAGAAACCCCTGACCTACCTACCTAATCCCATTTACCAGCACTTGGCCCATAGCCTTGAATGTTATGATGTGCCAAGTGCTCATCCAGGTACTTTTTAAAGGATGTGAGGCAACCCGCCTCCACCACCCTCCCAGGCAGCGCATTCCAGACTGTCACCACCCTCTGGGTAAAAAAGTTTTTCCTCACATCCCCCCTAAACCTCCTGCCCCTCACCTTGAACTTATGTCCCCTCATGACTGACCCTTCAACTAAGGGGAACAGCTGCTCCCTATCCACCCTGTCCATGCCCCTCATAATCTTGTACACCTCGATCAGGTCACCCCTCAGTCTTCTCTGCTCCATTGAAAACAACCCAAGTCTATCCAACCTCTCTTCATAATTTAAATGTTTCATCCCAGGCAACATCCTGGTGAATCTCCTCTGCACCCCCTCCAGTGCAATCACATCCTGTGGCGACCAGAACTGCACATAGTACTCCAGCTGTGGCCTCACCAAGGTTCTATACAACTCCAACATGACCTCCCTACTTTGGTAATCTATGCCTCGATTGATAAAGGCAAGTGTTCCATATGCTTTTTTCACCACCCCACTAACATGCCCCTCTGTCTTCAGGGATCTATGGACAAACACACAAAGGTCCCTTTGTTCCTCAGAACTTCCTAGTGTCATGCTGTTCATTGAATACTTCCTTGTCAAATTACTCATTCCAAAGTGTTTCACCTCACACTTTTCAGGGTTAAATTCCATCTGCCACTTATCTGCCCATTTGACCATCCCGTCTATATCTTCCTGTAGCCCAAGACACTCAACCTCACTGTTAACCACCTGACCAATCTTTGTGTCATCCACAAATTTACTAACCCTACCCCCCACATAGTCATCTATGTTGTTTATATAAATGACAAATAATAGGGGACCCAGCACAGATCCCTGTGGTACGCCACTGGACACTGGCTTCCAGTCACTAAAGCATCCTTCTGTCATCACTCTCTGTCTCCTACAACTAAGCCAATTTTGAATCCGCCTTATCAAATTACCCTGTATCCCATGTGCCTTTGCCTTCTTTATAAGTTTCCCATGTGAGACCTTGTCAAAGGCTTTGCTGAAATCTATATAAACTACACTAACTGCACTACCCTCATCTACACACCTGGTCACTTCTTCAAAAAATTCAATCAAATTTGTTAGGCAAGACTTCCATCTGACAAAGCCATGCTGACTATCCCTGATCAAACCTTGTGTCTCCAAGTGGAGATAGATTCTCTCCTTCAGAATTTTCTCTAATAGTTTCACTACCACTGAGGTGAGACTCACTGGCCTGTAGTTCCTTGGATTATCTCTACAACCCTTCTTAAATAGCGGAACCACATTAGCCATTCTCCAGCCCTCTGGCACCTTCCCCGTGGCCAGAGAGGAATTAAAAATTTGGGTCAGAGCCCCTGCGATCTCCTCCCTTGCCTCCCTCAGCAGTCTGGGACACAAATCATCCAGACCTGGAGATTTGTCCACTTTTAAGCCTGCCAACACCTCCAATACCTTGTCACTCCCTGGCCAGAATTTTCCGGTCGGTGATTTGGGGGCGGGGCCCGCTCGCCGATGGGAAAATGACACAGGATGATGTCAGGAGGAACCTCTGATGTCATCCCGGTCCCTTTAAATTTTCAGGAAGGGAGGGGCGCAGTGAAATCAGCTGTCAGCCCGCCGACCAGTCAATGGCCAACTGAGGCCTTTGACAGGATGATTAAAGTAATTAAAGTCCCTGCCCATCCAAGCTTAAGACTGTGAGCAGACCAGGAGCCCCAGTGGCTTCTGATTATACATCAAACCTCATCCACTGGCAGGATGAGGTTCCATGTTCCTTTTTAAAAACTTTAATAAATGTAATGTGATATTTATTAACATGTCCCATCTCGTGTGACATTGTCACATGAGGGGGACATGTTAATAATATTTTTATTTTTCTATTTTTTAGGTTTTGTACACTGTCACTAATCTCCCTGGGACAGCACTTAGCCTCAGGGAGCAGTGCGCATTCTGACAGATGGGGATTACCTCCCCCCCCCTACAGGAAGCACTGTCCTCATGTCTGGGGGTGTTGTTGACTCATTGATAGAGATCGTTCACTGTGACTGGTCACAGAAAGGAAATAAAATAAGAACACTAGCACCTTTCAACACCTCAGGGCCAATGAAGTGCTTTTGAAATGCAAATGTAATGTAGGAAATGCAGCAGCCAATTTATGCACAACAAGATCCCACAAATAGCAATGAGATAAACACTTGAACCCAGATTAACTACAGAACAATCACTGTTATGATGTGGCAGGTGGGTCAAAAAGTGAAAGAATGGTAAAAAGGCAAAATTAATGGCTCTTTACTTAAATGCATGTAATATTCAGTACAAAATAAATGAATTAACAGCACAAATAGAGGTTAATGGACATGATATTATAGCCATTACAGAGATGTGGTCACAAGGACCAAAGCTGGGAACTAAATATTCTGGGGTATGTGACTTTTTGGAAGGACAGGCAGGATGGAAAGGGTGGTGGGGTAACTTTGTTAGTACGCGATGGAAGAAGTATGATAGCAGAAAAGGATCTTGAATTAGAAGCATATAACCCATATGGGCGGAGGTAAGAAATAACAAGGGGAAGAAGACACCGGTGGGAGTAACCCATAGACCCCCTGACAGTAGCTGTACTGTAGGATAGAGAATAAATCAGGAGAAAATGAGGGCATGTAAAAAAAGGTAGTACATTAATCATGAGTGACTTTAATCTTCATGTAGATTATGAAAACTAAATTGGCAGAGGTAGGCTTGAGCAAGAATTCATAGAGTGTATTCAGGGCAGTTTCCTAGAACAATATATTGTGAATCCAACCAGGGATCAGGCTATTTTGGAATAGGTGATGTGTAATGAGGCAGGTTCAATAAATGATTTCAGAGTAAAGGATCCCCTAAGAAACAGTGACCATAACATGGTAGAATTTAGAATTCAGTTTGAGACTGAGAAACTTGGGTCGGAAACAACTGTGCTAAACTTAAATAAGGGTAAATACAATGAAATGAGGGCAGAGTTGGCTGGAGTGGACTTGGAAAGGAATTTAGCAGAAAAGGCTGTTGAACAATGGCAGACATTTAAGAAAATAATTCATAAGTCAACAAAGGTGTATCACAGTGAGGAAGAAGGATTCATGGAACAGGATAAACCAACCATGGTTAATGAAGGAGTTAAGGATAGTATCAAATTGAAAGAAAGAACATACTATGTGGCAAAGAGTAGTGGTAAACCAGACAATTGGGAAAGTTTTAAAAACCAACAAACGATGATCAAAAAAGTTGTGGGATAAAATTAACGTTGTGGGTAAACTAGAAAGGAATATAAAAATGGACAGTAAGAGCTTCTTTAAATATATAAAAAGGAAGAGAGAGGTCAAAGTGAACATAGGCCCTTTAGAGAATGAGGCAGGGGAATTAATAATAGGGAACCAGGAAATGGCAGAGGAGTTAAATAAATACTTTGCTTCCGTCTTCACAGGGAAGACACTCATAGCATTCCAAAAATACTAAATAATCAAGGGGAAAAAAGGAGGGAGGAAATAAATACAATAACTATCAGTAGACAAAAAGCACTAGAGAAAATAATGAGACTAAAGACCCCATAAATCACCTGGACCTGATGGTTGCACCCTAGGATATTAAAGGAAGTAGCTACAGTGATAGTGGATGCACTGGTAGTAAACTTCCAAGAATCCCTAGATTCTGGAAAAGTCCCAGAGGACTGGAGAACGGCCAATGTAACACCCTTATTCAAAAAGGGAGGGAGGCAAAAAACAAGTAACTATAGGCCAGTTAGCTTAACATCTGTCATTGGGAAAATGTTAGAGTCTATTATAAAGGATGTAATAGCAGAGCATTTAGAAATGCATAATATAACCAAGCAGAGTCAGCATGGCTTCATGAAGGGGAAATCATGCCTGACAAATTCATTAGAATTCTTTGAGGAGGAAACAAACAGGATAGATAAAGGGGAACCAGTAGATGTAATATATTTAGATTTCCAAAAGGCGTTCAGTGAGGTACCACACATGTGACACCTTAATAAGATAAGAGCCCATGGTGTTTGGGGTAGTATATTAGTATGGATAGAGGATTGGCAAACTAATAGAAGACAGAGAGTTGGGATAAGGGGGGCATTTTCGGGATGGCAATCTATAACTATTTGAGTGCCACAGGGATCAGTGCTGGGGCCTCAAACATTTACAATATATATTAATGACTTAGACGAGGGAAGTGAATGTACTATCACCAAGTTTGTGGATGACACAAAAATAGGTGGGAAGACAAGTGGTGATGATGACACAAGGAGTCTACAAAGGGATATAGACAGGTTAATTGAGTGGGAAAAAATGGCAGATGGAATATAATGTGGGAAAATGTGAGGTTGTACACTTTGGCAGGAAGAATAGAGGAGCTGAATATTATTTAAATGGAGAAAGACTGCAGAAAGCTGCAGCACAGAGGGATTTGGGAGTCCTTGTGCATGAATCCCCAAAAGCTAGCATACAAGTTCAGCAGGTAATAGGAAAGGCAAATGGGATATTGGCCTTTATTTCAAAGGGAATGGAGTATAAAAATAGGGAAGTCTTGCTAATACTATACAAGGCACTAGTTAGACCACACCTAGAATACTGCGAATAATTTTGGTCTCCTTATTTAAGGAAAGATTTACTGGCATTGGAGGCAGTCAAGAGAAGGTTGATTGATCTTTTTGATCTGTAAGTCCCGTTGTTTCAACTTGACTTTAGAAGTTACTTTTCCCAGAATATAAAAATCTTTCATTGTCTCATTATGACCAGCACTTTTGGTGAAAATCAACATAATAACCTTACCTCAATTATCTTTCCGGTTGTAAACATTTTCCATGTCCCTTCGAAAATCAACCACTTCTCCACTTAGCTAAAAATGCAAATTTCATTCACAACATCTCTGCTAAGACCTTACCCTCGCTTTTCAAATGCTTGTTTTACACCTCCCTTCTTTGATAATTTAAACCTAGTTTAATTAAAAAACACACACCCACAAACACACACACACAAACACACTCACACACACACACACACTTACACACACACACACACTCTCTCACACACACACATACACACACACTCACACACACACACACACTCACACACACACACACACTCTCACACACACACTCTCACACACAAACACACTCACACACACACACACTCACACACACACACACACACTGACACACACACTGACACACACACACACACTCTCACACACACACACACTCCCACACACACACATACACACACACACACATACACACAAACACACACACACTGACACACACACACACACACTCCCACACACACACATACACACACACAAACACACATACACACAAACACACACACACTGACACACACACACACACTCACACACACACACTCACACACACTCCCACACACACACATACACACACACTCACACACACACACACACATTCACGCACACACCTACACTCCCACACACACATACACACACACACACTCACACACACACACTCACACACACACTCACACACACACACACACTTGCTTTAAGGTATGTTACAACACTTTTAAGGAAAGTGTAATTGTTCCTTGACAAAGTGGACTTAACTCCATTCAGGGGGAACATTAAAAATCAGGAAAGCTGTGAGTATTTCCACACAACCCACATGCAACAAGACATGGACAATGTCCAGGTTTGGGCTCATAAGTGGTAAGTAACATTTTTGGCACACAAGTGCCAGCAATGACCATCTCCAATAAGACAGAATCTAACCATCTGCCCTTGACATTTGATGCCAAAGACTGGGAATCCTACAGTGAGTAACTCACCTCCTGAATCCCTAAAGCCTATCTACCAACGACAAGGCAGAAGTCAGGAGTGTGATGGAATACTCCCCACTTGCCTGGATGAGTGCAGCTCCCACAACGCTCAAGAAGCTCAACACCATCCGGGGCAAAGCAGCCCACTTAACTGGCACCACATCCACCACCTTAAACATTCACTCCCTCCACCACTGACACACAGTAGCAGCAGTGTGTGTACCATCCACAAGATGCACTGCAGTAATTCGCCAAGGCTCCTTACACAGCACCTTCCAAACCTACGGCCACTACCAACTAGAAGGACAATTTTTATGTTGAACAGGAGAGTTTCAATCTCAGTTCTGATGTAAGGTCAACACAACCTGAAACGTTAACTCTGCTTTTCTCCACAGGCACTGGTTGACATGCTGAATGTTTCCATCTTTTTTTGCTTTATATCTGGGAAAAGTTTAAAGAGATGATTTAAAAACAGCCTTCAAAATTAAGCGTAGTTTTGACAGAGTTGAGGAGAAATTGTTTCCAGTGGCAGGAGGGTTGGTAACCAGAGGGACACAGATTGAAGAGAATCAGTGAAATAACCACAGAGGGGGAGATGAGGAGAATTTATTTTTACACAGCGAGTTGTTGTGATCTGGAAGGCGCTGCCTGAATGGGCGGTGGAAGCAGATTCAATAATAACTTTCAAAAGGGAATTGGAGAAATACTTGAAGGGGAAATTTTGCAGAGATATGGGGAAAAAACAGTACGAGTGGGATTAGTTTGATAGCTCTTTCGAAGAGCTGGCACAGACACAGTGGGCCGAAGGGTCTTATTCTAAAGAGTAAGATTCTCTGGTTCTATTTAGTACAGGGAGGGTTCAGTGATCGGTATGGGGACAGTAAGTGGTTGATGTCACGGCCAGAATGTATGTGCTCTCTTACTGCCCGTGTTTATTGTTCTATATGGAAAGAGATGTGTCTTTTCTGACCCTCGGAGTGTGTATTCCAGTTAAATCATTCAACAGGAAGTTCCAAGCATTTTGAAATAAAGAAGGTTATTAATTCTAACACACTTACACTGAATTAACACAACATCACTCACTCGGCCTAATGCATACACATGCACAATTTATTGGTGATTTATTATTTCCAGTCTCCCATGTAGAAAGCCTGAGGTTTCTTGAATGGATTCAATGATTTAGGATCCTGTAAAACAAAGGGATCACAGCAGATTGCGATATTTCTTGTGGTCGAATATGCAGGAGGTTGGCTCTCACGTGCATTTTGAAACTGGAACATGTTAACCGGCTGCTTGATGATTTGCAGCTAGTTTCAGAGTCTGGCTCACAAACCGGCTGGTGACTGATGGTTCGGATCGATCTGCTGGAGCCTGGGGTAATAAAAATACAACCCCCGAAACCAGCTTCAGTCACATGACCACGGGGTTAACACTTCTGAGACCCACCGGGCCCAGAGCCCATCGTGACACAATACGAAGAGAGAGCGCCCTATTGAGTTTTGATCTTCACTTTAGTCCAGTATGAAACACGGATAGTCAGTTGGAAACTCCACAGTTTTCGCTCATCTTTTAAACAATGAGCGGTGTGAATCCCAGAAACGGCTACGAAGAGCTGCACCTATGTCTATATTTAATTAGGCACTCACTGGAGACTTGATACTGTCTGTAGTCCAAACGCCAAAAGTCACATGATTTGCAGCAGCCATCTTAACAGCTGGTTTGTACACCATTTTAAAAACATGGAATGAACGTTCACAATGGGACAGGCCTTTACTGGGCCTGACATCGGACGTTCTTTTCCCTATTCAGCTGCAGTCAGTGTAGGTCACAAACTGTCCCCAGGGCTTTTAGTTCAAAGAGTCCGGACAAGATGACAAGCTCCACATGTCCGAAATGCAAATCTCATCACATTGGGGTGGTGACCCTCCCAGTAATTAGTGGCCGTGTCCTATTGAAGAACGAAAAGAGCAGCAAGAATCTTTCCCTCCCGGCCCAGCGGACAGAAACATCAATATAAGGTCATCAGCTTTCCAATCTGACTCTGACAGTAGCTCCCGGCTGACTAACCCACTGCTACTGATGGCCGTGTACTTTACTCCCAACAACACACACACGTCAAGAAGATTTTCTTCCAGTCCTCTCACACGTGGACCTCGGTCAGCAAACAATTCACAAACTCCACATCTTCCTGTCCCCACTCTCCCCCTTACCCCTCCACAGCAAATCCCCATTTCTCCCTCTCATTCACATTCCCAGTTTGGGGAACGTGTCACAAACTGAACCTCAGCTCATTAACTCATACTGAACCAACCAATGTAATGAAAACACTCAGCGAAACAGTACTGAGGGAGTGCTGCACTGTCAGAGGGTCAGTGCTGAGGGAGTGCTGTACTGTCAGAGGTCAATACTGAGGGATTGCCGCACTGTCAGAGGGTCAGTACTGAGGGAGTGCTGCACTGTCAGAGGTTCAGTGCTGAGGGAGTGTTGCACTGTCAGAGGGTCAGTACTGAGGGAGTGCTGCACTGTCAGAGGTTCAGTACTGAGGGAGTGCTGCACTGTCAAAGGGTCAGTGCTGAGGGAGTGCTGCACTGTCAGAGGGTCAGTACTGAGGGAGTGCTGCACTGTCAGAGGGTCAGTACTGAGGGAGTGCTGTACTGTCAGAGGGTCAATGCTGAGGGAGTGCTGTACTGTCAGAGGGTCAGTACTGAGGGAGTGTTGCACTGTCAGAGGGTCAGTATTGAAGGAGTGCTGCACTGTCAGAGGGTCAGTACTGAGGGAGTGCTGCACTGTCGGAGGGTCAGTACTGAGGGAGTTTTTTTCATTCACGGGATGTGGGCTTCGCTGGCTGGTCCAGCATTTATTGCCCATCCCTAGTTGCCCTTGATAGGTGGTGGTGAGCTGCCTTCTTGAACCGCTGCAGTCCATGTGGTGTAGGTACACCCACAGTGCTGTTAGGGAGGGAGTTCCAGGATTTTGACCTAGTGACAGTGAAGGAACAGTGATATACTTTTAAGTCAGGTTGGTGATTGACTCGGAGGAGAACTTCCAGTTGGTGGTGTTTCCATGTGTCTGCTGCCCTTGTCCTTCTAGATGGTATGGTCATGGGTTTGGAAGGTGCTGTCTAAGGAGCCTTGGTGAATTCCTGCAGTGCATCTTGTAGATGGTACACACTGCTGCTACTGTGTGTCGGTGGTGGAGGGAGTGAATGTTTGTGGATGTGGTGCCAATCAAGTGGGCTGCTTTGCACTGACATTGGGTCAGTAATGAGGGAGTGCTGCACTGTCAGAGGGTCAGTACTGAGGAAGTGCTGAAATGTCAGAGGGTCAGTGCTGAGGGAGTGCTGCACTGTCAGAGGGTCAGTACTGAGGGAGTGCTGCACTGTCAGAAGATCAGTACTGAGAGAGTGCTGCACTGTCGGAGGGTCAGTACTGAGGGAGTGCTGCACTGTCGGAGGGTCAGTACTGAGGGAGTGCTGCACTGTCAGAGGGTCAGTACTGAGGGAGTGCTGCACTGTCGGAGGGTCAGTACTGAGGGAGTGCTGCACTGTCGGAGGGTCAGTACTGAGGGAGTGCTGCACTGTCAGAGGGTCAGTACTGAAGGAGTGTTGCACTGTCAGAGGGTCAGTACTGAGGGAGTGCTGCACTGTCAGAGGGTCAGTACTGAGGGAGCGGATCCCTGTCAGAGGGTCAGTACTGAGGGAGTGCTGCACTGTCGGAGAGTCAGTACTGAGGGAGTGCTGCACTGTCGGAGGGTCAGTACTGAGGGAGGGCTGCACTGTCAGAGGGTCAGTACTGAGGGAGTGCTGCACTGTCAGAGGGTCAGTACTGAGGGAGCGGATCCCTGTCAGAGGGTCAGTACTGAGGGAGTGCTGCACTGTCAGAAGGTCAGTACTGAGGGAGTGCTGCACTGTCAGAAGATCAGTACTGAGAGAGTGCTGCACTGTCGGAGGGTCAGTACTGAGGGAGTGCTGCACTGTCGGAGGGTCAGTACTGAGGGAGTGCTGCACTGTCGGAGGGTCAGTACTGAGGGAGTGCTGCACTGTCAGAGGGTCAGTACTGAGGGAGTGCTGCACTGTCGGAGGGTCAGTACTGAGGGAGTGCTGCACTGTCGGAGGGTCAGTACTGAGGGAGTGCTGCACTGTCAGAGGGTCAGTACTGAAGGAGTGTTGCACTGTCAGAGGGTCAGTACTGAGGGAGTGCTGCACTGTCAGAGGGTCAGTACTGAGGGAGTGGATCCCTGTCAGAGGGTCAGTACTGAGGGAGTGCTGCACTGTCGGAGGGTCAGTACTGAGGGAGTGCTGCACTGTCGTAGGGTCAGTACTGAGGGAGTGCTGCACTGTCAGAGGGTCAGTACTGAGGGAGTGCTGCACTGTCGGAGAGTCAGTACTGAGGGAGTGCTGCACTGTCGGAGGGTCAGTACTGAGGGAGGGCTGCACTGTCAGAGGGTCAGTACTGAGGGAGTGCTGCACTGTCAGAGGGTCAGTACTGAGGGAGCGGATCCCTGTCAGAGGGTCAGTACTGAGGGAGTGCTGCACTGTCAGAAGGTCAGTACTGAGGGAGTGCTGCACTGTCAGAAGATCAGTACTGAGAGAGTGCTGCACTGTCGGAGGGTCAGTACTGAGGGAGTGCTGCACTGTCGGAGGGTCAGTACTGAGGGAGTGCTGCACTGTCAGAGGGTCAGTACTGAGGGAGTGCTGCACTGTCGGAGGGTCAGTACTGAGGGAGTGCTGCACTGTCAGAGGGTCAGTACTGAAGGAGTGTTGCACTGTCAGAGGGTCAGTACTGAGGGAGTGCTGCACTGTCAGAGGGTCAGTACTGAGGGAGTGCTGCACTGTCGGAGGGTCAGTACTGAGGGAGCGGATCCCTGTCAGAGGGTCAGTACTGAGGGAGTGCTGCACTGTCAGAGGGTCAGTACTGAGGGAGTGTAGCACTGTCAGAGGGTCAGTACTGAGGGAGTACTGCACTGTCAGAGGGTCAGTACTGAGGGAGTGCTGCACTGTCAGAGGGACAGTACTGAGGGAGTGCTGCACTGTCAGAGGGTCAGTACTGAGAGAGTACTGCACTGTCAGAGGGTCAGTACTGAAGGAGTGCTGCACTGTCAGAAGATCAGTACTGAGGGAGTGCTGCACTGTCGGAGGGTCAGTACTGAGGGAGCGGATCCCTGTCAGAGGGTCAGTACTGAGGGAGTGCTGCACTGCCGAGGGACCATCTTTCCATTGAGAAACCAAGTCTCCATTTCCTTAGATCATCAGAATTGACCTCTGTCACTAGTTGATGAATTGCTGGGGATTTCTCCCCTTTTCCATTCAATATTCATATCTCAACAAACAACTGAAAATCTGATTATCTGGCCCTTTGAATCATTAAAATGAGTTCTTGTTTTGTGTAATTTGATGCCACATTTCTTACATTACAACAGTGAGTGTGTTTGAAAAATATTTTACTGATTGGGGAGTGCTTTGGGATATTGTGAAAGGAAGTCTCATTTCCTTTTGAGCGCAGACCAGATACTCCCCACATCCCTGCTATAGCTTTTCAGTCTCATTTCCTCTCTGATTATCTCCCTATAATTCTCACAATCATCTTGCACCTACAACTCGTTCTTCAGCCAATGGCAGTCAGTGTTTGAGCGTGGCAAACTGTATCTGATTTTGGGTTCAGTCAATACCAGCTGATGCCTGATCACAGGTTCAGCCAATGGCATGCAGTGCCTGTAAGTGTGCTCAGGCCTTGTCCAATGGGCAAGCAGATTGAGAATGAGAGAACCTTGACTCCTCCTCTCTTGCTGGGTGAAATATTGCAAATGTGAGGATGAATTCAATGATTGGCTGTGAGATCTGGGTCTCAGTCTCACAGAGTGAAGAACCTGTGTTTCTGACACTGGACCATGTGAAACATTTGGCCATTCCATTGTTTGTCTTTTCACCCATAAAAACAAAGGAACAGGAGAGGAGAGGCCACTCAGCCCCTCCAGCTTGTTCCACCATTCAATAACAACATGGTCAATCTTTTCTTAACTCCATTAAACTGCCTTGGTTCCTTAACCCAAAATACACTGAGCCAAATAAACCCATCAGAAACTGTGCTAAAATTTTCAATCGATGCCCAATCATAACAGATTTTCTGGTGTAGAGAGCCCCAGATTTCCACCAACCTTTGTGTGAAGAAGTGCTTCCTGGCATTATCCCTGAAGAGCCTAGCTCTAACTTTAATGTTTGTTATTGTGCAACGTCTCTCTTGGAGAACGGTCTGGAGTGATGGATGGATTTTATAAGCTGATTAACAATCTGCTTTGGGCCACATGAACACTCCTTCCAAGGTCAAAAAATCCTGGAGTGGGATTTGAATCCAGGACTTCACTGGCTCAGATAGGAATGCTACCAACTGATCTAAAGGTCAGTAGAAATAAGAGTAGGACTAGGTCTTTCAGACCCTTGAGCCTGTTTCGCCATTTGATAAGAGCATGGGTGCTCTGGTCGTGTCCTGCCCAATGTCACCACACGTCATTTTACTTGTCAGGAGCAGGCCCCTCCCCCCCCATTTGCCGATGGGAAAATCCTGCCCTTAAAGTGATTTGGAAAAGCTATTGCAGCCACACCAACCTATTTGTGGGAATAAATTAGGAAAGATACATTTAGCTATGCATGATGTCCCTGTACAAGATTCATCTTCAATACGGCAACAGCCTTATAGATGAAATCTGGCAAAGTTATCACAAGTACAAAAAGAAATTGATTTCATTCTTCAAAATGATATCATTGAGTCTAGTTTTAGTAACTGGAGTTTGCCTATTGTACTGGCACTGAAACCAGATGGAACACAAAGACTTTGGACAGACTTTTTCTGTCAGAGATGAGCGGGTGAGGCCTTCTCACCGATGGGAAAATGACGCGGGATGATGTTTGGAGGAACCCCTGATGTCACCCCGCCCCATTTAAATCTTCAGGAAGGCGGGCAGACAATGAAATCAGCTGTCGACCTCTCAATGGCCAATTGAGGGCATTGACAGGGTAGTTAAACCAATTAAAGGCCCTGCCCGTCCAAGCTTAAGGCTGGTGAGCAGACCAGGAGTCCCAGCAGCTTCTGGTAATACATCAAACCTCATCCACTGGCTGGATGAAGTTTCATGACTGTTTTTAAAAAGTTTAATAAAGTTTCTGTGCTTTTTATTAACATGTCCCATCTCATTGTCACATGAGGGGAACGTGTTAATAATTTTTTTATTTTTCTATTTTTGAACTTAATAAACCTTTCACCGATCTCCCTGAGACAGCACTGAGCCTCAGGGAGCAGTGTGCACTCTGACTGTTGGGGAATCCCTCCCCCATCCACACAGGAAGCACATAGCACATAGCACATCCTGTCAGGTGGCCTGCTGGGCAGGCTTTAATTGACCGCCCACTTAAAATGGAGGCGGGGCCTGCTTCAGTGGCAGTGATTGGCTGCCCGCCCACCCACCAAGGGCAAAATTCTGCCCTGTGTGTGGACTATTGGAAAGTGAACGTGGTGCCAAAACTGAATTCTTGTCCTGTACCACGGTTGGAAGATTGCATTGAGAAAATGAGACAATTGAAATTTATCATAAAGGTTGACTTGTGAAAAGGATATTGTCAGGTACCCTTGTCAGACAGAGCAGAGGAGAGATCAGCTTTTGTAACGCCAAGTGGACTTTATCAGTTTATTGAATTATTTATTCGATTACAAGAAGCTAATTTGGTGATGAGCTTGGCTAAAAGTGAATTTGCAAAAATATAAGTTACGCATCTAAGCCACGCCATTGGACAAGGTAAGGTGGCTCCAAGAGATACAAAAGTCAGGGCTATCGTGGATTTCCCAGTGTCTACAACAAAACGAGGGGCTTTGAGATTCTGGGCATGAGTGGGTTTTACCGGAAATTTTGTAGTTGAGTAAATAATTCTTCCAGATGCTGTAAATGCTCCTCCCACGTCTGACTGAAAACGATTAGATCATCAATATGAACAGCACAATTACTCAGACCCACAATTACTTTGTTTGTCAGTCTTTGAAATGTCGCAGGTGCATTCTTCATACCAAATGGCAGTGACTTTAAACTGATAAAGTCCAGTTGGTGTTACAAAAGCTAATATCTCCTTTGCTCTCTCCGCCAATGGTACCTGTCAATATCCTTTGATCAAGTCAATCTTTGTGATAAATTTTGAATGTCCCACTTTCTCAAGACAATCCTCCCACCGTGGGCTACAGGATATGAATCTGCTGTTGTCACCACATTCACCATTCGATAACCCACACACACGGCAGAAATTTCCCCCTGTTGTGGGGGTTGTGCTGGAGCGAGTATGAACACTATCGGCGCCTCCGATCGGGTGCGCACTGTCATTTTACATGGGCAGGCCAATTAAGGCCCGCCCAGCGTGACGCACTCCCGGAAGCGCTGTGCACTCCCTGTGCGGGTGGCCGGGGGTGGGGTGGGGGAGAGGCAGGGGGTGGGGGGAGGGGGGTGAAATTCCCTGAGTTGGGGCCTGGGCTCTTTTGTGTTTTTAAGTTTTGAAAAATGTAATATAACGGAAAAAAAAATGTTAAGGACATGTCCCCTCTTGTGAAACTGTCGCATGAGCTGGGACAAGTCCATTAATTTTTTCAAAAGATTCTATGTAATTAATAAACCCTTCACGAAACCTCATCCCGTCCGTGGATGAGGTTTCATGAAAAATGTGAAGGCCTCCTGGGATCTTTGCTAGCCCGACCACCATAAGGATGGACAGGCAGCATCCTTAACAGGTTTAGTTACTTTCTTAACGGACTTTGACAATTCGGCGGGCGCACAGCCGATAATCTAACAGTCTAACTGACGTGCAGTAACGTCGGGACACCTGTCAGACATCACCATGCGTCATTTCATGCATCAGCGATTGGACCCCACCCCCACTCGCCAATGGGAAAATTCTTCCCACAGTCTTTGTGTTCCATCCGGTTTCGGTACCAGTACAACAGGCGAACTCCAGTTACTGCAACCGGACACGAAGATATCATTTTGAAGCAAGAAATCAATTTCTTTTTGTACGTGTGATAACTTTGCTGGATTTAATCTATGAGGCTGTTGCTTCACTGGAGATGATATTTCTGTACATACATCATCTAAAGCTAAATGTGTCTTTCCCAACTTATTTCTACAAATAGGCTTCTGTGACTGCAATAGCTTTTTCAAATCACTTTGACACTTGCTTGGAAGGTAACTCAATATTTCATTTAAATTTTCAAGCACCCCCTCATTATCCAGTTTGATTAGAGGAAAATCAATTTCAGTGTCCTGCACTTCTACCTCTTTCTCATCATCCACCATCACTAACACCTTTTTTTGTTCCTCTTCCATGTCAAAGTACTTTTCAAGCATATTTACATGACATGCACTCTGCTTCTTCCTTCTATCTAGAGTATTCATCAAATCATTTACTTCACTCAATTTCTTTTCAATCCTGTAAGGCCCAATACCTCTTGCATTTAATGACTCCCCTAGAGCTAGTAACAAAACTAATACTTTCTCTCCAGAAATAAAACTGTGAATTTTAGCTATCGTATCTGTTTTCACTTTCACCACTTACTGTGAAATATTTAAATGTTCCCTAGTCAACTCACATGCTCTGTTCAATCTTTCCCTGAAACTTGATACATAATCCAGGAGAGTAGTTTCTGAATTTTAACACCTTTACCTACTCCACCCTGTACACATGGGAAGACTTGCCCTTCACACACCAAATCTTTAAACATTTCTGCAATCTGCTCCTCAGAGTTCTCTTTGGTAAATTGTGAACACATTCCCACTTTTCTACCTATCACTGATTCTTCCTGTTTTACCTGTACACAAACCATTGTTTTTTGCCAGGTCCTGAACCTCAGAACGCACAGTACTTTTAATTCCAGAACTTTTCTTCACCCCTATAATTCCAACAAATTTTCCCCACAATTTCCAACCCACTGACTTCATGTGTCCAACTTTATTACAATGAAAACAGCTCAATTTTTGAATGTCACTAAGACCTTCAGCACCTTCCTTTTTATTTAGAGAAAAAAAATCCCAGGAATTTCAATCTGCTCCTTCTCTCCCCTGACAACCCTCCTTCCTTTCACCTTCCCTCTTTCTATCACCCTCTGATTTAAAACAGTGATGAAAAACAGGCTTAGCTCTATGAACTGACTCATAATTATCAGCTACCTCTGCTGCTTGTCTTACCATTTTAACCCTCTGTTCCTCCACATGAGTTCTCACTACTGAAGGATTTGATTCTTTGAATTCTTCCAAAATATCATTTCTCTAAGAATTGCTTATGTTGTCTTTATCTTTAATGTCCATATCCACCTGTCAAAATTACTTCATTTTACTCTCTCAAACTTAATATAAGTTTGCCCAGACTGTTTTATCATATTCCTAAATTTCTGCCCGCATGCCTCAGGAACCAACTCATATGCTCCCAAAATGCCATTTTACACATCATAGTTCACCAACATTTCTTCTGACAGTGAAGCATAAATTTCATGTGCTCTACCCACCAACCTGGATTGTAACAATAATGTCCAGATGTCCTGTAAGCATTTCATCAGTTTAGCTATCTTCTCAAATTAAAGTTAAAAAATGCTTCAACATCCCTTTCCTCAAACTTTGGAAGAGCTTGTACAAATTTAAATATCTCTTCACTGGGTTCAGATCTGGAACTAAGTCCTTCCTCACCTTCTGGTATTCCTTCTTTAGCTGCCAGTATTTTGAGCTGGAATTCTCTCTCTTTCTCTTTCTCTCTCTCTTTCTCTTTCCTCCTTTTCAAACCTTACCTTCCCTAATTCCCTTTCCTGTTTTCTTTCTCTCTCCTGCCTGTCTGCCTCTTCCCCTTGAAATGCTCCCTCTTTTCCTTTCCCTCTTTCTGCTGCCTCTAACACAGTTTTCTCATTCCCTTTGCTTGTTCAAATTCAAGCTCCTGCATTTCTAACTGAAGTCTCTCCATCTCCAGCCTGTGACTGATTCATGTCAGGTATCACTTCCAGCTTTAAATGCTGTGCTACACCTTGAATTATGCCTGGTTTACTCACCGCTGCAGGTATCCCCAATTGTAATGTATCTGCCAATTCCATTAATTTAATGTTAGTTACCTTTTGTAAACCAGCTAAAGTTATAACTTCAACTCTCAGACAAGTCTGAGCAACTGCCAAAGCCGTATTGCAGCCTCACCCCTTAAAGAAAACCTCACACTATCTCCTGAATCAATCTGCTTCTCATACTCATAAGCTTAAGATTCGCCAACTAGAAACCAATCGAAGAATCTCAAATATATCCCGCAAAGAGCACCCAAATTTCTTTTAAGGCACAACCAATGGTAAATGCCGAGCTGCCCAAATCCCAGAGGGAAACTTGAAGCAGTTGCCACAACTATTTTGCAATTTATATTTATTTCAAGATGTGGGCTTTGAATTTAGTAAGTATAAGGCCACCAAGTTTTATAGGTTTCTTACAAAACTAAATTCAACCTTTACCAGTAGAAGAAATTACTTTAAGCACATACCTAGATCTACAAATTACCACTATGTTAACTTCTAAATCCCCTAATGAATCTAATCCCCAATTACATTTCCGTGAGACAACAGTGAGACACATAGTTTGTAAAAGACCCAGGGAAAGTATCACACAATACCCTGAACTGTTCAATTCAACGTGAGATTTTCTCAGGCAAAAATCAAAATGCTGGAAAAACTCAGCAGGTCTGACAGTATCTGTGGGGAAAGAAACAGAGTTAATGTTTCAAATCCGTGTGACTCCTCTTCAGGATTGTTTCTTCCTCAGCTTCAGTTCCCTGTAGACAGCAGCTTGAGGCTTAGCTGCTAGAGGCTTTTCACACTTCTTATGTCTTAGAATGCCTTTCTTTGCACACTGCTTTGTCTCCTTTATACATATTTTTTCCCTTTGGATGCAAATTCCCGTTGTTTCAGTCCGTCTTTGGACTCGTACTTCTCTAATAATAAAAAATCCATCAAAGTTCCAATTTAACCAGTAAACCTTGGAAAAAATAAACACACCGGGGAGGAGGTTTGTCTTGTCGAGCGGACTGAACGAGGGTGGGAAGCCGACCATCGCCCACGATCAGTGCCGGACTGTAATTTTACCCTGGCGGACTGATGTAGGCTGTCCCAGCATGAAACACACGCAGCAGCGCTGAAGGCCCTGTGTGTGGGGGAGAGGGAGAGCACAAGTTCATGCATGTACGCAAGTGTGTGCTGGAAAAGTCCCCTGCAGCAGCTCTGTGCCTCAGGGAGGTGAAGAACTTAAAACGTTAAAAATTAATTCAAAAAAAATTTATCAAACCTGTCCCCTCATGTGACTCCGTCACATGTTATTAACGCAATGTTAACATTTTTATTTTATTTTTATTTGTTGTTGGAGGCCTCATCCCGCCCGTGGATGAGGTTTCCTAAAAAATGCAATGTCCGCTTCTCCTTTTCTCCTGCCCTTGGGTAATGTGGTAATGTTACTCTTGGGTAATAGGGTGATGTTACTCCTGGGGAATGTGGTAATGTTACTCTTGAATAATGTGGTAATGTTACTCCTGGGGAAAGTGGTAATATTACTCTTGGGTAATGTGGTGATGTTACTCCGGGAGAATGTGGTAATTTTACTCCTGGTGAATGTTACTCTTGGGTAATGTGGTGATGTTACTCCTGGGTAACTTGGTAATGTTACTCCTGGGGAATATGGTAATGTTACTCCTGGGGAATGTGGTAACGTTACTCCTGGGGAATGTGGTAATGTTACGCCTGGGGAATGTGTTAATGTTACTCTTGGGGAAAGTGATGTTACTCCTGGGGAATGTGGTAATGTTACTCTTGGGGAATGTGGTAATGTTACTCTTGGGGAAAGTGGTGATGTTACTCCTGGGGAATGTGGTAATGTTACTGTTGGGGAATGTGGTGATGTTACTCCTGGGGAATGTGGTGATGTTACTCCTGGGGAATGTGGTAATGTTACTCCTGGGGAATGTGTTAATGTTACTCTTGGGGAAAGTGGTGATGTTACTCCTGGGGAATGTGGTAATGTTACTCTTGGGGAAAGTGGTGATGTTACTCCTGGGGAATGTGGTAATGTTACTCTTGGAGAATGTGGTTATGTTACTCCTGGGGAATGTGGTGATGTTACTCCCGGATTAGGAAGGGAGAGTGAGAATAGTAAAGGTAAATAGGGAATTAGCGTTTAAGTGAGGGTGCACCTAGGAAGTTGGATAAGGGGGAACCAGTGGATATAGCATACTTGCATTTCCAAAAAACATTTGGTAAAGTGCCAGATGAGAGGTTATTACAAAAATTAGGACACATTGGCTTGGGGGTAATATATTACTGTGGATTGAGGATTAGTTAATGGACATAAAATAGAGAGTAGGAATAAGTGAATCATTTTCAGACTGATACTTTGTTATGAGTGGAGTGTCACAAGGATCATACCTGTGTCTCAGCTATTTACAATCTATAGTGTAAGCTGTGAGGAGGATACAGAGAGGATGCAGAAGGATACAGGCAGGTTGGGTGAGTGTGTAGGGCCATGGTAGATGGAATAGAATGTGGGGAAGGGTGAAGTCATTCATTTTGTAAGAAAAATGCCAAAACAAAATATTCTTTTGAATGGTGAGAAACTGGGAAGTGTTTACATTCTGTGGGATCTGGGTGTCATTGTACACCAAGCACAGAAAGATAACACACAGGTACAGCAAATAATTAGCAAGGTAAATGATATGTTAGCTTTTTGTTACAAAGGGATTTAAGTATAAGGGTAAAGAACTCATATTGCAGTTATTCAGGGCATTGGCATATCCACACCTGGAGTACTGTGTACAGCTTTATTCTCCTTCCCAGAGGAAAGACAAACATGCTCTGGAGGGGGTGAAACATTGGTTCATTAAACTGGTTCCTGGGATGAGGAGATTGTCCGATGAGGGGCGATTGTTCCACCGAGTTGAGAAAACTGAGAGATGATCTAACTGAAAGGTATAAAATTCTTAAGGGGTTTGACAGGGTTGGTGCTGGTGTTCCCCCCAGCTGAAGAATCAAGAACACAGGGTCCAATGCCTCCGAATAAGGGGTCAGCCTTTTAAGGCTGAGATGTGGAGAAATTTCTTCACTGAGAAGGTTGTGAATCTTTGGAATTCTCTACCCCAGAGGGCTGCGGTGGACAACGATGTAAAAACAAAATGCTGGAAAAACTCAGCGTCTGTGGAGAGAGAAACAGAGTTAACGTTTTGTGTCCGTACGACTCTTACTCAGAGCTGGGGATCAATGCGCTGTCATTGGGCAGCTTTTTCCATTTGGCGAGTGGGGGCGGGGCCCTCTCGCTAACATGTAAAACGTGTTGGGGATATATTGGGCGCTTGTCCCGATGAGACCCCGCGTCGTTTAGATTTTCAGTTCTGCAGCCGTGCAGCTGACTTGGCTGCAAACCTGCCGAACTGTCACCGGCCTATTAAGGCCATTAAAAAACTATTGATGGACCTGCCCGTCCAAGCTTAGGGTTGGGGGTCAGTCCAGGAGTCCAGGCTGGCTTCAGAAAAAGCATCAAACCTCATCCACGGGCGGGAGGAGGTTTCATGAGGGTTCTTAATTGTTTATCAAATGTTTAAATAAAAGTCAAGGACAGGTCCCAACCCCCATGTGATAGTGTCACCTGAGGGGACAACAGGGACATTTTTTTTATTACCTTTCTGTCAACTCAGAAACGGGAATTTATAATGGGGAACAAAGAAATGGCTGACCAACTAAATACATACTTTGGTTCTGTCTTCACAAAGGTGGACACAAATAACATAGCAGAAATGTGAGGGAACACAGGGTTTAGTGAGAGGGAGGAACTGAAAGAAATCAGTATTAGTAGGGAAATAGTGTTGGGGAAATTGATGGGATTGAAGGCCGATAAATCCCCGGGGCCTGATAATCTACATCCCAGAGTACTGAAGGAAGTGGCCCTAGAAATAGTGGATGCATTGGTGGTCATCTTCCGAGATTCTATAGACTCTGGAACAGTTCCTACAGATTGGAGGGTAGCTAATGTAACCCCACTATTTAAAAAGGGAGGTAGAGAGAAAACAGGGAATTATAGACCAGTTACCCTGACGTCGGTAGTGGGGAAAATTCTAGAGTCCATTATAAAAGATTTAATAGCTGAGCACGTGGAAAACAGAGGCAGAATCGGACAGAGTCAGCATGGATTTATGAAAGGGAAATCATGCTTAACAAATCTACTGGAATTTTTCTAGGATGTAACTAGTAGAGTTGATGAGGGGGAGCCAGTGGATGTGGTTTATTTGGACTTTCAGAAGGCTTTCGACAAAGTTCCACATAAGAGATTAGCATGTAAAATTAAAGCACATGGGATTGGGGGTAGTGTATTGAGATGGATAGAAAACTGGTTGGCAGACAGGAATCGAAGAGTAGGAATAAACGGGTCTTTTTCCGAATGGCAGACTAGTGGGGTACCGCAGAGATCGGTGCTGGGACCCCAGTTATTCACAATATATATAAATGATTTAGATGAGGGAATTAAATGTAATATCTCCAAATTTGCAGATGACACAAAGCTGGGTGGGAGGGTGAGCTGTGAGGAGGATGCAGAGATGCTTCAGTGTGATTTGGACAAGCTGAGTGAGTGGGAAAATGCATGACAGATGCAGTATAATGTGGATAAATGTGAGGTTATCCACTTTGGTAGCAAAAACAGGAAGGCAGATTATTATCTAAATGGCTATAAATTGAGAGAGGGGAATGTGCAACGAGACCTGGGTGTCCTTGTACACCAGTCGCTGAAGATAAGCATGTAGGTGCAGCAGGCGGTAAAGAAGGTAAATGGTATGTTGGCCTTCACAGCAAGAGGATTTGGGTACAGGAGCAGGGATGTCTTGCTGCAATTATACAGGGCCTTGGTGAGACCACACCTGAAATATTGTGTGCAGTTTTGGTCTCCTTATCTGAGCAAGGATCTTCTTGCTATAGAGGGAGTACAGCGAAGGTTTACCAGACTGAATCCTGGGATGGCGAGACTGACATATGAGGAGAGATTGAGTCGGTTATATGCGCTGGAGTTCAGAAGAATGAGGGGGGATCCTATAGAAACCTACAAAAATTCTAACAGGACTAGACAGGGTAGATGCAGGAAGGATGTTCCCGATGGTGAGGGAGTCCAGAACCAGGGGTCACAGTCTGAGGATATGGGGTAGACCATTTAGGACTGAGATGAGGAGAAATTTCTTCACCCAGAGAGTGGTGAGCCTGTGGAATTCACTACCACAGAAAGTAGTTGAGACCAAAACATTGTATGTTTTCAAGAAGGAGTTAGATATAGCTCTTAGGGGCGAAAGGGATCAAAGGATATGGGGAGAAAGCAGGAGCAGGTTATTGAGTTGGATGATCAGCCGTGATCATAATGAATGGTGGAGCAGGCTCGAAGGGCTGAATGGCCTACTCCTGCTCCTAGTTTCTATGTTTCTATGTTTTTATTCTGAGCCTATCTCCCTGAGGCAGCACTTAGCCTCAGGGAGATCAGTGCGTCCTTACGTGTGCATGTGTGGAAGAGTACACTCCCAGATCAGTACATCCCCCGCTGGCACAGAGAATGCATAGCGCTTCCTGGCAGATGTCACGCTGGGCGGCCTTAATTGGCTTGCCCACGTAGAATGGTGGCTCCCCACCCCCACCCCCCAACCAACCGATGGGGGGAAAATGTTCCCCATTGAGCCTGTTCAAGACATTGGCCCAGATCTTCAGATGTGTGGATGGTTGTACCTGGGGGTGTCCCAGAAAATGCACTGCAGCACCCCTCAGATATCCCCACACACTGACTGCATGGGAATTTCCTGGGAAGTTTCATACCCTGCACCTAGAACCTTCCAAAACTTCCATTTAAAGTTAAAGACTTTGGATGTTTCTGAATTACCTACCAGAATAGGTATCCAAGAAAAATTAGAAGTATTCAAACCAGCTCTAACTCCTGGTAACTATGCCACTGACCCCCACACCACAACTCCCCAAGGGACCCCAAGCTACTCCCCCTGACCACCACCCCATCTACCCCCTGATTTCCCGAATACACCCCACCCCCGACTAGCTCCCCAACCACATGACTACCCATTCCACCCTGACTATCCGACTACCCTCCCACCCACCCAACTACTGCCTGCCTCCACCCAATACCCCCACACCCACCCACCCCAAACAAATCATTGTACCCCCTCACCCACTTACCTGACATACCTACTCTCTCTCTCTCCTAACTAGCCAAAGCGGCTGGGCCATGTAACCTTACTGGAATACAGCAGACAGGGCCATGAAAAGGTGAAAGGCTTGGGTTCCCCTGACGCTCCTACACTTCACTGAAGGACTCAAGGAGCAGCTACACTCCATATTCCTCAGCTGGTCTGAGACGGACCTCAGGGCAACACATGTGGAGCTCCAGCCTGAGGCAACGCATGGAGCAAAGTGACAACCTGACGCTGATTTCCACACCCCAGAAGATTCGATCCATTAGATTTTCGGGCACAAAGGGATTTCAGGTCTGGAATGCACTACCTGGAAATGTGGTGGAGTCAGGTTCAATCGAGGCATTCAAAAGGGCATTAGATGATTGTTTCTATTCAAATAATGTGCAGGGGTAGGGGGAAAGGGCAGGGCAATGGCACAAGGTCATAACACTCATTTACTAAGCCGGTTCAGGCACAATGGGCCGAGTGGCCTCCTTCTGTGCCATTAAAATTCTGATTCTGATTCTTAAGAAATACGAGGGCAGCAATGTGGAGTTTGCGGTGAATGATCAGCCTGGATTGTGTTGAATGATGGAGCAGAATCGAAATGCCAATGAGTTCCCAGCTCTTATTTCTTGTGCCTTCTTGAGGACGCTCTGTTTAGCTGTGATTCTGATACCAGTGACATCCTTATCATCTTCCTGATTGGAGTCTGTCCCACTAATTATTCAGCAAGTACCCAGAGGAATAGAGCTCACAATCTGCCAACACTCCTATTATCCACATGCATGTATAATTAGAGTCGACACCTTTGTTGAAGCAGCTGAGATTTTCTCCAGTGAGATGTCTGATTTTCAGCCATTGCCCTGAAGTAAAG
This sequence comes from Carcharodon carcharias, assembly GCF_017639515.1. Taxonomy (NCBI): domain Eukaryota; kingdom Metazoa; phylum Chordata; class Chondrichthyes; order Lamniformes; family Lamnidae; genus Carcharodon; species Carcharodon carcharias. Next base: position 119,756,936 of record NC_054482.1, read on the forward strand.
ACTCTATTTAATTTTTGATTGTTCTGCATTTCACTGGGTTTCTGTGTTTCACACAGAATGCTTTAAGGGGAGTTTGTCTGCTGTTAACTGGGCTCCAATCTAGTGAGGTCACTGTCGCTGAATTGAGTTTGTTAATTAAAGATTTACTTCACTGCTACAAGGAATTAATTGTGTAAAAACTAGAATGAATTATTTTCATTTCCTTAGCACCATTCATAACCTCCGGAGGTCTCAAAGTGCTTTACAGCTAGGATAAGTATTTTTGAAGTGTCGTCACTGTTGTGATGTAGGAATCCAATTTAGGCACAGCAAGATCCCACAAACAGCAATGTGATAATGAACAGAAAATCTGTTATGGTGAAGTTGTTTGAGGGATGAATATTAAGCAGGAGAACAGAGAGAAGTCCCCAGCTCTTCTTCAAAATTGTTTCAAGGGATATTTTACCGTCAACCGATGAACTGAGAAAACAGATGGGGCTTTAATTGATTTAATGTTTCATTCAAACGCTGAAACTGACAACAGTGCAGCACTTTCTCATTACTGATCTACTAACGGTGCAGAGGTCCCTCAGTCCTGACCATCAGGCAGTACTGCACTCAATCAGTAATGCCCCTCTGACAGTGCAGCACTCCCTCTGTACTCACCCTCTGACAGTGCAGCACTCCCTTAGTACTGACCCTCTGACAGTGCAGCACTCCCTCTGTACTCACCCTCTGACAGTGCAGCACTCCCTCAGTACTGACCCTCTGACGGTGCAGCACTCCCTCAGTACTGACCCTCTGACAGTGCAGCACTCCCTCAGTACTGACCCTCTGACATTGCAGCTCTCCCTCAGTACTGACCCTCTGACAGTGCAGCACAGTTTGGGAGGGAAGAGGGTGGGGGCTGATGGGGTGGGGGTGGGAGGAGGGTGGGGGCTGATGGGGTGGGTGGAGGGAGGAGGGTGGGGGCTGATGGGGTGGGGGAGGGAGGAGGGTGGGGGCTGATGGGGTGGGTGGAGGGAGGAGGGTGGGGGCTGATGCGGTGGGGGTGGGAGGAGGGTGGGGGCTGATGGGGTGGGGGAGGGAGGAGGGTGGGGGCTGATGGGGTGGGGGAGGGAGGAGGGTGGGGGAGGGAGGAGGGTGGGGGAGGGAGGAGGGTGGGGGCTGATGGGGTGGGGGAGGGAGGAGGGTGGGGGCTGATGGGGTGGGGGTGGGAGGAGGGTGGGGGCTGATGGGGTGGGGGTGGGAGGAGGGTGGGGGCTGATGGGGTGGGGGAGGGAGGAGGGTGGGGGCGGCTGGGGTGGGGGAGGGAGGAGGGTGGGGGCTGATGGGGTGGGGGAGGGAGGAGGGTGGGGGCTGATGGGGTGGAGGAGGGAGGAGGGTGGGGGCTGATGTAAGTGGGGGAGGGAGGAGGGTGGGGGCTGATGGGGTGGTGGAGGGAGGAGGGTGGGGGCTGATGGGGTGGGGGAGGGAGGAGGGTGGGGGTGGGAGGAGGGTGGGGGCTGATGGGGTGGGGGAGGGAGGAGGGTGGGGGCTGATGGGGTGGGGGTGGGAGGAGGGTGGGGGCTGATGGGGTGGGGGAGGGAGGAGGGTGGGGGCTGATGGGGTGGGGGTGGGAGGAGGGTGGGGGCTGATGGGGTGAGGGGTGGGAGGAGGGTGGGGGCTGATGGGGTGGGGGGAGGGAGGAGGGTGGGGGGTGATGGGGTGGGGGGAGGGAGGAGGGTGGGGGCTGATGGGGTGGGGGAGGGAGGAGGGTGGGGGTGGCTGGGGTGGGGGCTGATGGGGTGGGGGTGGGAGGAGGGTGGGGGTGGCTGGGGTGGGGGCTGATGGGGTGGGGGGTGGGAGGAGGGTGGGCGCTGATGTAAGTGGGGGAGGGAGGAGGGTGGGGGGTGATGGGGTGGGGGTGGCTGGGGTGGGGGCTGATGGGGTGGGTGTGGGAGGAGGGTGGGGGTTGATGGGGTGGGTGGAGGGAGGAGGGTGGGGGCTGATGGGGTGGGGGTGGGAGGAGGGTGGGGGCTGATGTAAGTGGGGGAGGGAGGAGGGTGGGGGGTGATGGGGTGGGGGAGGGAGGAGGGTCGGGGCTGATGGGGTGGGGGAGGGAGGAGGGTGGGCACTGACAGGGTGGGGGTGGGAGGAGGGTGGGGGTTGATGGGGTGGGGGAGGGAGGAGGGTGGGGGTGGCTGGGGTGGGGGGTGATGGGGTGGGGGGTGGGAGGAGGGTGGGCACTGACAGGGTGGGTGTGGCGTGGGGCCGCGGAATGAAATCTCCCTGGAGGCAGAGAGCTGGCTCAGGGAGCTGACGAATTTAAAAGCAACCGATACAGATTTCAAAATCCAGAAAAGATTGTCCAGAGCTCAGAATCTGTCACCTGAACATCCATGTGATGAAAATTCTGTCCAGACATTTTTATTGTTTTATTAATAACAGAAACCTCATCCCGCCCTTGGATGAGTTTTCATCAAAAATACAAAGTCCGCCTGGTGGATCTGCCCGTCCGCCGACTGTGAGTTTGGACTGAGCACGAAAAATCGGGGACAATTGGAACTTTAGAGGGCTTAATTGCCTCCTAATTGTCGGCAAGCGCACTTCCCACTTTCGCTTGCACCCGCTGAGCGAAACATTGTCCGAGCGCAGGATGATGCCGGGACTAGCGCCCAATGTCACCATGAACCATTTTAAACTCAAGCAGGTCAGGCGCGTGCCCAGACACTGAGCTCAGCTTTCTACCCATAGGGCCTGAACTGTCGGCGGGTGACAGTCAGAGTTGGTGCTGCCCTGGGCCCTGTGCCTCTGGGACCTTCTGTCAGAGTCAGACGCAAGGAGGCCTTGCCCCACCCCCCCCACCTTATTTTAACGGCAGTCACTGCCCTTTCAGCCCATGGGGAGGTTTGTCAGCTCTGTGTTTAGAATTTGGGGCGCTGGTCGGACTGTCAGGTGGGGGTGGGCAGTCAGCGAGGTGAGTAAGGGGGTCGGGAAGTCGGACAGTGAGGGGGGCGTTGGTCAGTCAGGGGCCTGGGCAGTTGGGTGAAGGGTCAGGCAGTCGGACAGCTGTGGGGTTGTTTGGGGGTTGGACAGTTGGGGTGGAGTGTGTTTGGGCATTTGGTGGGGGTGGGAGTTAGGGTCAGGTCGGGTCGGGACTGAAGGTGGGCTTGTCGGGTGATGGAAGGAGTCCCCTGGGCTGTTGGGGGTGGGAGGGGGGCGATGTCCTGTGGGGGTGTCCGTCTGGGTCTGTACAATAGTTACCCAGAAACTAGAAGTGGTTTGAATTCTTCTAACATTTTCTTGGTATCTATTGCTTTAATACAGTCGCAAACAGCCAGAGTTTGCGATTAAAATCAGATTTTTGGATGGTTCCCAGGACTGGGTAATTGCCGTGCATTCCTTAACCTGGGGAATTCCAAGGGCAGGGTCAGGGTTCCCCAGTGCAGCTTTGGGACATCCCCCACTGTGGAGCCCAGAAGTTACAGCACGTTTACGGTTATATTTTGTAGATCAGGAGGGATTCAGATGGAGTGACATTTGGACAAGTTCAGTGAGGCTGTGATCACTCCCCAAATCCCAGGCAGTTTTACAGTGAGTTTCTGCAGTGAGATTCCTCCCCGGGGGTAATGCAGTTTTTCCAACTGCACAAACTGATTTTTGAGCTATACAACCACTACTGTCCATATTGACAGTCTCAAATAAACATACAAACATATGATAAAAGACCACATGATATAAGCATACGAACATAAGAAATAGGAGCAGGTCTAGACCATTCAGCCCCTCAAGCTGCTCCATCATTTAATAAGATTATGGCTGATTTTTTTCTGTATTGAATTCCACATTCCTTTCTACCTCCGATAACCTCTGATCCCCTTGCCTAACAAGAATCTATCTACCTCTGTCTTAAAAATATTCAATGACCCCGCCTCCACCACCTTCTGAGACAGAGAGTTCCAAAGTCACACAACCCTCTGAGATAAAACATTTCTCCTCATCTCTGTCCTAAAAGGGTGACCCCTAATTTTAAATCAGTGCCCCCTAGTTCTGGACTCACCCACAAGAGGAAACATCCTTTCCACATCCACCTTGTCAAGGCCGTTCAGGATCTTGTAAACTTCAATCAAATCACCCCTCACTCTTCTAAACTCCAGTGGAAACAAGCCCAGTCTGTCCAACCTATCCTCATAAGACAACCCATTCATCCCAGGTACCAATCTAATAAACCTCCTCTGAACTGTCTCCAATGTATTGACATCCTTCCTTAAATAAGGAAACCAAAACTGCTTACAGTATTCGAGGTGCAGACTCACCAATGGCCTGTATAACTGAAGCATAACATCCTTACTTTTATATTCAATCCCTCTTGTAATAAAGGATAACATTCCATTAGCCTTCTTAATTACTTGCTGTACCTGCATACTAACTTTCTGTAACTCATGTACTAGAACACCTGGATCCCTCTGCACCTCAGAATTATGCACCCGTTATCCATTTCAGTAATACTCTGCTTTTTTGTTCTTCTTGCCAAAGTGAACAACTTCCCATTTTCCCACATTATATTCCATCTGCCAGATTTTTGTCCACTTAATCTATCTATATCTGTCTGCGATCTCCTTATGTCCTCTTCACAACATATTTTCCTATTAATCTTGGTGTCATCTGTAAATTTAGCCTAACAGTCCATTTGGGACAGAGATGAGGAGATTTTTTTCCCTCTGGGGGTTGTGTGACTTTGGAACTCTCTGTCTCAGAAGGTGGTGGAGGCGGGGTCATTGAAAATTTTTAAGGCTGAGGTAGATAGATTCTTGTTAGGCAAAATTTACTCCCCTTCTCTAAGTCATTTATTTAAATTGTAAAAAGTTGAGGTCCCTGTACAGAACCCTGTGAGACTCCCCTTGTCACATCCTGCCAATCAGAAAAAGACCCATTTATACATACTCTCTGCTTTCTGTCATTCAGCCAATCTTCTATCCAGGCTAATATCTTACCCTCTACACTATGAGCTTTTATTTCCTATAATAACTCTTGAAGTGGCACCTTATAAAATGCCTTCTGTAAATTCAAATACAGTATATCACAGTCTCCCCTTTATCTACAGCACATGTGACTCCTTCAAAGTACTCCAGTAAATTGGTTAAACATGATTTCCCTTTCACAAAACCATACTGACTCTTCCCGATTACTTCAGTTTTTCTAAGTGTGCAGCTATAACCTCCATAATGATTGACTCTAATACCTTCCCCATGACAGACGTCAAGGTAACTCACCTACAGTTCCTGTTTTCTGCTTCCTTCCTGACCCTGCCTGTGTAGTGCATACACCTGGAAATCCGCTATCATCGACTCACAGAATCATAGACGTTTACAGCACAGAAGGAGGCCATTCGGGCCATTTTGTCCGCACCAGTCAACCAAGATCTGACTACACTAATCCCATTTTCCAGCGCTTGGTCCTTAGCCATGGAGGCTATGGCAACACAAGTGAATATCTAAATACTTCTTAAATATTACAAGAGTTTCTGATTCAACCACCCTTTCAGGCAGTGAGTTCCAGACTCCCACCATCCTCTGGGTAAAAACATTTCTCCTCAACTCCCCTCTTAACCTTCTACCTCTTACCTTAAATCTATGCCCCCAGTCATTGACCTCTCTACCAATGGAAAAAGTGCCTTCCTATCCACCCTATCTATCCCCCTCATAATCTTATACACCTCTATCAGGTCCCCTCTCAACCTTCGCTGCTCCAAGGAAAACAACCCCAGCCTATCCAATCTTTCCTCATAGATCAGACCCTCCAGCCCAGGCAGCATCCTGGTAAATCTCCTCTGCACCCTCTCCAGTGTAATCACATCCTTCCTATAATGTGGTGACCAGAACTGCACACAGTACTCCAGCTGTGGCCTAACCAGTATTTTATACAGTTCCAGCATAACCTCTCTGCTCTTGTATTCTATGTCTTGGCTAATAAAGGCAAGTATTCCATTTGCCTCCTTAACCACCTTATTTATCTGCCCTGCTACCTTCAGAGATCTGTGGATATGTACACCATGGTCCTCGACTATTGGACCTACTGAACAACGCGGTGTGTTAACCTGTTCAACTTCTGCGTTTTGTCTAGACCTGAAGCAATCATGTATCTAAGGAATCTCTTTCTCCAAAGTCTCAATTTTGCAACTGGTCAGGTCCTGGGATGAGCCAGGCTAGTATAGTAAGGTAGATAGTAACAGAGATTGAAAACAGCGTGAGTAGAGAGGCAACTGGGAATATTTAACAGTGCAAGTGAAGAGGTAGTTAGGAGATTGAAAACAGTGCATGAAAACAAATAGTGACAGTACAGCAAAGAAGCAATTTGATTGGTTAGAGAAGAAGCTAGCTGTTTGGTGAGTATCTGGTAAGTATCTCGTAAGTGGTTGAAGTTTATTTTTTTCCTATGGTTTAAAATGTACGAGAGTATAAGAGAAAGCTAGCTAGACATATGAAGATAGATAGTAGAAGCTTCTATAGATATTTTAAAAAGAAATGAGTTAACAAAGTGAGCATTGGTCCTACGGAAAGTGAGTCTTGGGAATTAATAGTGGAAAATAAGGAGGTGGCAGATGAATTGAACAGGTATTTTGCATCGGTCTTCACTGTAGAGGATACAAGTAACACCCCAGAAATAGCTGTAAATCAGGAAATGGAAGGGAGGGAGGAACTCAGGAAAATTACAATCACCAGAGAAGTGGTATTGAGTAAATTGTTGGAGCTGCAAGCTGACAAGTCCTCAGGTCCTGTTGTACTTAATTCCAGAGTCTTAAAAGAAGTGGCTAGTAAGATAGTTGATGTAATGGTTTTAATTTTCCAAAACTCATTAGATTCGGAGAAAGTTCCATTAGATTCGAAAATAGCTAATATAACTACTTTGTTCAAAAATGGATACAGAAATCAGAAAACTGCAGACCAGTTAGCTTAACATCTGTCAAAGGGAAAACGTTAGAAGCTATTATTAAAGATGTTATAGCAGGGCACTTAGAAAAATTCAAGATAATCAGGCAGAGTCAACATGGTCTTATAAAAGGGAAATCATGTTTAACCAGCTTATTGGGGTTCTTTGAAGGAGTCACATGTGCTGTGGATAAAGGGGAACCAGTGGATGTACTGTACCTAGATTTCCAGAAAGCATTTGATAAGGTGCCAGATCAAAGGTTATTGCAGAAAATAAAAGCTCATGGTGTAGGGGGTAACATATTGGCCTTGATAGAAGATTGGCTGGTTAACAGGTTAGCATAAATGGCCCATTTTCTGGTTGGCAGTATGTAATGAGTGGTGTGCTACAGGGATCAGTGCTGGGCCCTCAACTCTTTGCAATTTATATAAATGACTTGGATGAAGGGAGGTAGGAAAGTAAGAAGACATAAGGAGGCTAGATAGGTTAGGTGAGTGAGCAAAGATCTGCCAAATGGAGCATAGTGTAGGAAAATGTGAAATTATCCATTTTGGCAGGAAGAATAAAGAAGCTTATTACCTAAATGGTGAGAGATTGCAGAGCTCTGAGATGCAGAGGGATCTGGGTGTCCTAGTGCATGAATCACGATAAGTTAGTATGCAGGTACAGCAGGTAATTAGCAAAGCTAATCGAATATTATTGTTTATTGCAAGGGGAGTTGAATACAAAAGTAGGGAGATTATGCTTCAGTTACACAAGACATCTGGAGTACTGTGTAGAGTATTGTTCTCCTTATTTAAGGAAAGACATAAATGCATTAGAAGCATTCAGAGAAAGTTTATTAGATTAATACCAGGAATGGGTGGGTTGTCTCATGAGGAAAGGTTGCACAGGCTGGGCTTGTATTCGCTGGAGTTTAGAAGAGTAAAAGGTGACTTGATTGAAACATATAGAGAAGGATTTTCCCCTTACGGATGGGCATGGTGGACAGTCCCGGGAGTGACCACACAGCGGTCAGTCAACCGCTATCGGGCCCTGACTGCGATTTCACACTGACTGACCAATGAATGGGCCAGCCAGCGTGAATCATGCGCTGAAAGGCTCGGTGCCGTCTGGGTGTGGGGTGGGAGGAGGGTGAGGGTAGAGATGTGCACACGCACTTGGCTGCACTCTCAGAGAGCTCCCTGAACACACACACAGCTGCCTCAGGGAGCTGAAGATCTCCCACATTAAACTTAAAGTTTAAAAAAAACGGGGGAAACATATGCCCCCCCCATGTGACTCTGTCACACGAGCAGGGACATGTTGTAAATGGGTTCTGAAAACTTGAATTGTATTTTTAATTAACATCAGAATCATCATCCCGCCCATGGATGTGGTTTCCTCAAAAATCGAAAGGCCACTTGGCCTATTCGCCTGCCGGCCAATCGTAAGCCTGGACGGACAGGGGAAAATTCTAATAATCTAATAAATCGAATAATGAGCTTAACAGGCCTCTTAATTGTTGGCAGGTGCACAGCTCACTCCTCTCTGCATACCCGTCAACCAAAATAACACGTGAGTGTGCAATGACGTTAGTGTGTTCACCCATTGTCATCACGCGCTATCTCAGGACGTTAGCGTGCTCGCCCATTGCCAGCGCGCTATCTCATGATGTTAGTGTGTTTGCGCATCGCCAGCGCACGCTATCTCATGACATTAGTGTGTTCACCCATCGCCAGCGTGCACTATCTCAGGATGTTAGTGTGTTTGCCCATCGCCAGCGCGCGCTATCTCATGACGTTAGTGTGTTCGCCCATCGCCAGCGCACGCTATCTCATGACATTAGTGTGTTCGCCCATCGCCAGCGCGCGCTATCTCATGACGTTAGTGTGTTCACCCATCGCCCAGCACGCGCTATCTCACGCTCATACCTGTCAGGCAAGCACCCACACTCTGCAGTGAAGTTCAGCCCGACTTGACAGGGTGAATATGGAAAGAATACTCCCTCTTGTAGGAGTCTCTAGAACTTGAGGTCACCATTTCAAAATAAGGGGCTGCCCACTTAGGACAGAGATGAGGAGAATATTCTTCCCTCAGAGCGTTCTGAGACTTTGGAATTCTCTTGCTCAATAGGTGGTTGAGGTAGAGTCCTTGAATACCTTTAAGGCACAACTAGATAGATTCTTGATAAGCAAGGGGGTGAAAGGTTATCAGGGGGTGAAAGGTTATCAGGTGTAGGTGGGAATGTGAGGGTTAAAATCAGATCAGCCATGATCTTATTGACTGGAGGAGCAGGTTAGAGGGGCCGAGTGGCCTCTCCTGCTCCGAATTCAAATGTTTTATTTTTATCTATGGTCATTTAAAAGCAAAAGTGTGTGCAGTTTTTGTAAGGAACCAGAGATTATTTAGCTAAGTTATATTCATATTTTTGGGCTTTAGGAATGAGTTTTAGCTTTAAGTTTAAGTTTAATCTGAGTTTCTGTATTGGTGTTAAGAAAACAAGGAACTTGAGTTTTAGTTTCATTTTAACCCAATGGCTGCGAGTCCGTGAATTTGTGTGTATAACTGCATTTTAATGAGGATTTACCACTTTTAAAGCGAAGTAAAAACAAACACAAATTAGAAAGATTGTTATTGCCTAGCAACAGGGGGCCCACAGACACAGGGAGAAAGAGAACAACAGTTTGTTTTAGTTCTGTTGGAAGCAGGTGTCAGGAGAAGCTGGACACAGGAGAGGGAACTGCAGGAAGCAGGTTCCAAAGAATGAGAAGCCCCAAAGCCAGGGAGTGGAACAGCAGAAAGGTCCCAGGAAAACAGTGAGATTAAGGGAGAAGTACAGGAATATGAACAAGGTTCTGTTCAGTGAAAGTGAAAGCAAGGACCAAAGAGGAAGGCTCTAAGCTTAAAGGGAGAAAGCTGCAGGGTGCAGACTTAAAGCAAAATAGGCTTGTGAGAAGCCAGAAGATCCAAGGAGACAGCCGGAGGGCTGTAACTCTTTACGATTGACATGTGAAGCAGTGGTGTTCTGTTGGCACGGCTGAGTATCTGAGATAGAATACGTGGATGACAAAGCTTGAATGCATGAGGCCATCCAGAAGAGGCACATCGGAAGGAGAGTTCGAAACCCTGGAGGTGGAACCTTGGGGAAGGTCTGAGAGAAGGCGTCTTTTGGGAGAAGATTCCAAAGCAGGTTCTTCGAGAGTGGAGATTGGAAATACCCTGTGAAAGATGGAGTTCAGTGAGACCAGTGGCTCATGTTATGACAAGTGCCTGGGGAACAACTGATGAGAGATCCAGAGCGTCTGTCACTTTGTTTCAGAGTGTGGTGTGTCTGACCACAGGTCACCTATAGGTTTACATGGACTGTGTACATTACCGTGAACATTAGAGTATAAGATAGCTTTTGTAACTTGTGTTACCCTTAAAAATCTGTATATATCTGTAAAGGGATAGTTGTGGGTGAAGGAGTATTGTAATATATTTCATCTTTTCTTCTTTAATAAATGTTCTATTCTTTCCTTAAAAGTTCATTAGCTGACTCCTGTGACTCTGTTCAGTAGCCGTCTTCCACGTTCCTAAATAAAAGATAAAAGTGTAGATCGATCAGGCTGGGTGCTGCCCTGGGAACTGACTTGCCCGGTGGAAACATCAGCTGTGATAAGAATATTTTCAATATGGTTCGGAAATCCAAGATTCCGGTGCCATCTGCTTGTTCTGAATAAGGTTTCCTCTGCTTGTTAATTTTGGCAGGTACTGCAGGAATGGTGGCAGCTTTTTCTGTATTTTAAAGTTCCAGCAGTGACTCCCTGTCTCTACCTTTTTTTGAGTTTTCCCCATCGTATCTAAGCATTTTTGGGTCATGAAACCATTGATTCCCAGCTTTTGAAAGGATCTTTACCTGCCGATTATTTTTAAAATGATGTATAGTTTTGGATTGGAGCAAACTTGGCCACCAGCTGTAAGTTCCCCTCCAAGTCACTCACCATCCTGACTTGGAAATATATCGCCGTTCCTTCACTGTCGCTGGGTCAAAATCCTGGAACTCCCTCCCTAACAGCACTGTGGGTGTACCTACACCACATGGACTGCAGCAGTTCAAGAAGGCAGCTCACCACCACCTTCTCAAGGGCAATTAGGGATGGGCAATAAATGCTGACCCAGCCAGCGAAGCCCACATCCCGAGAATGAATAATGAAATTAGCCACAGGCTCAGGCTTTCATGATGCATTTTAAAATGGCAATCCTGACTGCTGCTAAATTAACAGCTTTTTAAAACTCCTTCTGACCAAGAACTCAGGTTTATATGCTAGTATTCTGACTCTGCACTCTTTCAGTATTTCTATGCCAGACCCTTACACTTCAGTGATGTGTTGACAGAGTGCGTTCTGCCATATTGGTGTTGTGATCACAAACTGGATGTATTTTATATCAAGAAGAGCTGCCCTGCCTCACTGAGAGAGATCTGCTCACTGTCAGCTCCAGGATAAGATTCAGCAAATCACCACACAACAGAGGTTCGGCTTTCCACCTTCACCGTTTATCTCCGTTAATGGATTCTCTTTGTCAAAATGTAGCTGGAGGATAAACACTCAGACAGGAAGCTGAGAATCTGATTCTCTAGGAAGTCAAATTAATGACTGTGGGGAATCTTGAGTGAGGTTAGGGAATGTTTGACAGGATCAGTCATCGGTCAAAGCTCACAAAGTGGTCCCAGCTCTAAGGGACTAAGTTTACTGGGGTTTGCAAGATGATGACATTTCTTCCCCAGGACAAAGCAGCCCATGTGATCATCACCCCATCCAGCAGGTTAAACATTCTCTGCCTCTCCCAGCAGCGCACTGTGACTGCTGTGTGTACCATCTACAGGGCGCACTGCAGCAATGTGCCAACCTCCCCTTCGACAGCACGTCCCAAACCCACCACCTCTACCACCTAGAAGGAGGGGGGCAGCAGACACAGGGGGCAGAAATTTTTGCTTGGCCAGTGGGCGGGTGTCCAACCTGTTCGAGTGTGAAATGCCGCATGCTGACATCGTTCGAGCGTGCCAACGTCAACAGGCGGTCATGCAGTTGGCGGGCATGCGCCCGAGTCAGCACTGTGCCCGCTGACTAATAAAAAGCCTCTTAAAGCCATTAAACAACAATCAATTAGCCTAAACTTTTTGCTGCTCGTCCAACTGAATGGTTGACAGGCAGCTGAAAAGGCCAAGTGACCTTTGCATTTTTTTGGGGTGACCTCATCCACAGGTGGGATGACGTTTCCAAAAACAAGCAAAAATAAAAGTTTTACAGTTGAATTAATAACAGGTCACTGCTCATGTGACAGAGTCAAACGAGGGGCATGTTTTATAACATTTTTATTTTATTTTTTTTAACAACGCTTCATCTCCCTTGAAGATAAAATTTGCAATCTTTACAATACATCAACTATTTACATAAATGAACTATTTACAAATTCAATCTCTCTGGCGGCCTCTTCAAACGTATCGAACATCAGAGTTCTATGGCTTCGAACGGTTTATCCGAGGCCTCCCTCTCAGGAGTCATCTGTCCACTCGGCCCCTCTAGTAGGAACCTGTAATTTTGTCTTTTTGACTCCCTAAGGCTCAGTGGATTCTACAGGCACTTCCAAACCAAGTGGAGTTCCTTTCACATGTGGTGTAGACTCCAACGGGAATGCTTGGCGCATCCTTTGTTGTAGATGTGTTCCCCTTTTCCTGAGGTTCTCTACGTGTCTCCTAATTATCTGATCTTTGACCGGTCTGTAATAGGAAAGGGGTCCTGTCACTGCACTAACTTCACCTGATAGCCATTTGGGTCCATCTCCAAAGTTCTTTGCAAAACCTGTGTCTCCAACAGTGAAGTTTCTTTTACGACTGTGGTATTCATGTCCATTTTTCTGGGCCCCCTGACTTCTCTCTATCCTCCCCCGAATCCGGCCTCATGAGATTAAAACATGTCCTGAGACGTCTCTTCATCAATAACTCAGCGGGGGTAATATCAGTGGTCGTGTGTGGTGTAGTCCTATAGCTGAGTAGGAAACGTGATAATCTATTGCAATAGAATCTCGATCTAGTTTTTTCATTCTGGACTTCAAGGTCTGGACTGCCCTCTTGGCCAACCCATTGGATGCAGGGTGGTATGGCGAGGTCTTAACATGTGCTATACCATTGGGACTTGTAGATGTTTGGAATTCCCCCCTGGTGAATGCTGTTCCATTATCAGACACTATCATTTCCAGTAACCTATTTATCTCAAAACTCTGACTCAATCTGTCTATGTGGGCAGTAGATGTGGGTGATCTCACCTTGTATATGTCCATCCACTTTGAGTGAGCATCAATGATCAAGAGGAACATTGTGCCCGTAAAGGGTCCCATGTAGTCAATGTGGAGGTGAACCCATGGCCTTCCAGGCCATTCCAAGGGATGCCGTGGAGCAGAAGGGGGCAATTTCTGTCCTTGCTGGCACTGTATGCAGCTCTTGGCTAAGTTTTTGATTTCTGTATCCATCCCAGGCCATCATAAGCAGCTGTGTGCCAACATATTCATTGTAGAGATGCCAGGGTGAGCACTATGCAATTCTGTCAATAATGACTCTCTCCCTCTTGGAGGCAGAATGATTCTTGCTCCCCACAGCAAGATGTCATCCTGGCAGGTAAGCTCATATCTCCTATTGAAATAGGGCTTCATTTCATCCGACCTTGGCTCATTAGACCATTCCTGCAAGACTTGTCTCCTGATGTGACACAGAACTGGATCGTGGTCTGTCCACTCTTATTTGTTTGGTATGGACTGGTGATGAATCCAGAAGGTTTAATAACAGGACAAGTTCTTGAGGAATTGGGATGTTCACATTGCTGTCTTTTAGAGGTAATTGGCTCAGTGCGTTGGTATTTACAATCAGGTTTCCCGGCCAGTGGATAAAAGTATATTCATGAGCAGCTAGAATCAGTGCCCACCTTTCAATGTGTGGAGAGGCAATTGTCCTCGAAGTGGCTTGTGATTGGATACGATGGTGAAATGGCGACCATGAGTGTATTTGTGAAACTTCTCAACACCAAATGCAATGGATAAGCCTCTTTCTCTATTTGTGAGTATCTTCGTTCTGCAACACTGAGTGGTCTCGAGATGTAGGCAATGGGCCGCGCGGAGCCATTGGCCATCCAGTGGGAGAGTACTGTCCCTACTCCGTAAGGGGATGTATCGCAGGTCAAAATTAATTCTTTCTTTGGGTTGAAAATTACCAACAAGGTCGATGAAAATAGCAACTGCTTTACTGAAATAAAAGCCTCTTGTGAAGCTTGCCAAGTCCACCTGTTTCTCGAGAGTAACCCGTGTAATGGAGCCAGTGCTGTCGACAGATTTGGGAGAAAACGGCCACAGTCGTTAATCATTCCCAAGAAGGACTTGAGTTCTGTGATGTTTCTCGGTGCTGGGGCCTCATGAATAGCTCTCACCTGCTCTTCTACTGGGTGAAGGCCCCTACGTGTGTTGATAGTCACAAAATCCTGAGAGGCCTTTTCAACCTCGACTGGCAGGTAAGCGTGGATTATATCAAGTTTTGTATAGGCGGCCCCACCTGCTCAGAGTATGATTCATCAACTTTCAGTATGAGTTGCCTGTCAAGTCTGACCACTTGGTTAATGGTCAACCTGTAATCCCTGCATATCCGCACACTCTGGTCAGGCTTTAGTACTGGAACTATGGGTGCTGCCCATTCAGAAAACTGTACAGGTTGTGAGACTCCCGGCCTTTCCGGCCTGTCCAATGCAACAGCCACTTTTTCCCGCAATGCAAAGGGGACCAGCTTCGCCTTCAGGAATCTGGGGGTTCCCCAGGATCCACCTGGGTTTTAGTTTGCAGTCCCTGAATCTTCCCAAGCTCTTTCCTGAAAATGAAAACATATTTCTGTAATAATTCTTACAGATCTTTCATTCTGAGTTGGAAACTCTCAGTCCTCTCCAACTTTATTTCCTTAAACCAGTTCCGGCCAAGTAGAGTTGGGCCCTCCCCTTCTATCACTACCAGGGGTAGATTAAGAGACTGGTTTCCATATTCTACTGGAACCTTGCACATACCTCTTACTTGCATTTCTTCACCAGTCTTTAATTTAGCATCTGAATTTTCCAGATTTAATGGGTGGTCTCCTCCATTTAGATATTTGAACGTATTGGCATCTTCATTAATCCCTCACACTAATCGGTCTCTTAACATGTTGAATTGAATTTAAAATGCTGCACTGTTACCGAGGGCTTCGGCTGAAAGTGGCTTTTCACAAGATTTACCAACTCATCAAAGCTCTTGGAATCTGGGGCGTTGAGCGCTGTTAGACTACGAATTAGGCCGTACATTTTACTGCCACATGTCGATAAAGATTTTGCTCGCCTCTTCTCCTCCCCTGAGATGTTGTTGGACAAAAAGGAGAATGTGAGGCATTCAGCATAATGTGACCAGTCATTGGTGGTCTGATCAAATGGTTTGATGTGACCAAGCTGTGGCATATGAGAGGGAGTTAACTTCAATGGCTATGGTGAGGGCTGTACTTCCAATCGGCCTGTAAGGTGCGGCTGACTCACTTCAGTGGAATTTTCGTGATTTTCCTTGGTGTCATTCACTGCTTATGTTTTGTCTCATCGACAATTGTTATGTTCCTTCTGTTGGGTCGCTTCACTTGTGAATACAGTTGCACGCCTATCTGCAGGTGAGTGAGGCGGTATACAAGATGCTGCAGATGCAGAGACCAATACAAGATGAAGCACAGGCTGTTTATTAACACAAGTAACAGAGCACTGACACAATGTGTGCTGCTCCAACGAGGCCTGATTCTAAACTACTGATTAACATTGAAGCCCCCGCTAACACAGCAATTGGGTAATATAGTCACCAAAAAAGAGTAAGTGAGAGAGACAGTGAGCGGCTCCTTCATTCCCAGTGAGAGACAGAGACAGTGAGAAGCTCCTTCACTCCCAGTGAGAGACAGAGAGACAGTGACCATCACCTTCACTCCCAGTGAGAGACAGAGAGACAGTGAGCAGCTCCTTCATTCCCAGTGAGAGACAGAGAGACAGTGAGCAGCTCCTTCATTCCCAGTGAGAGACAGAGACAGTGAGCAGCTCCTTCACTCCCAGTGAGAGACAGAGATACAGTGAGCAGCTCCTTCATTCCCAGTGAGAGACAGAGAGACTGTGAGCAGCTCCTTCACTCCCAGTGAGAGACAGAGAGACAGCGAGCAGCTCCTTCACTACCAGAGAGAGACAGACAGGCAGTGAACAGCTCCTTCACTCGCAGTGAGAGGCAGAGAGACAGTGAGCAGCTCCTTCACTCCCAGTGAGAGACAGAGAGACAGTGAACAGCTCCTTCACTCCCAGGGAGAGATGGAGATACAGTGAGTGGCTCCTTCACTCACAGTGAGAGGCAGAGAGACAGTGAGCAGCTCCTTCACTCCCAGTGAGAGACAGAGAGACAGTGAGCGGCTCCTTCACTCCCAGTGAGAGACAGACAGACAGTGAGCAGCTCCTTCCGTCCCAGTGAGAGACAGAGAGACAGCGAGAAGCTCCTTCACTCCCAGTGAGAGACAGAGAGACAGTGAGCGGCTCCTTCACTCCCAGTGAGAGACAGAGAGACAGTGAGCGGCTCCTTCACACCCAGTGAGAGACAGAGAGACAGTGAGCGGCTCCTTCACTCCCAGTGAGAGACAGTGGGCAGCTCCTTCACTCCCAGTGAGAGACAGAGAGACAGTGAGCGGCTCCTTCACTCCCAGTGAGAGACAGAGAGACAGTGAGCAGTTCCTTCACTCCAAGTGAGAGACAGAGAGACAGTGAGCAGCACCTCCACTCCCAGTGAGACACAGTGAGCAGCTCCTTCACTCCCAGTGAGACACAGTGAGCAGTTCCTTCACTCCCAGTGAGGGACAGAGAGACAGTGAGCAGCTCCTTCACTCCCAGTGAGAGGTAAAGAGACAGTGAGCAGCAACTTCACTCTCAGTGAGAGACACCGTGAGCAGCTCCTTCACTCCCAGTGAGAGACAGAGAGACAGTGAGCGGCTCCTTCACTCCCAGTGAGAGACAGAGAGACAGTGAGCGGCTCCTTCAGTCCCAGTGAGAGACAGAGAGACAGTGAGCAGCTCCTTCCGTCCCATTGAGAGACAGAGAGACAGCGAGAAGCTCCTTCACTCCCAGTGAGAGACAGAGAGACAGTGAGCGGCTCCTTCACTCCCAGTGAGAGACAGACAGACAGAGAGCGGCTCCTTCACTCCCAGTGAGAGACAGAGAGACAGTGAGCGGCTCCTTCACTCCCAGTGAGAGACAGTGAGCAGCTCCTTCACTCCCAGTGAGAGACAGAGAGAAAGTGAGCGGCTCCTTCACTCCCAGTGAGAGACAGAGAGACAGTGAGCAGTTCCTTCACTCCCAGTGAGAGACAGAGAGACAGTGAGCAGCTGCTTCACTCCCAGTGAGACACAGTGAGCAGCTCCTTCACTCCCAGTGAGACACAGTGAGCAGTTCCTTCACTCCCAGTGAGACACAGTGAGCAGTTCCTTCACTCCCAGTGAGAGACATAGAGACAGTGAGCAGCAACTTCACTCTCAGTGAGAGACACCGTGAGCAGCTCCTTCACTCCCAGTGAGAGACAGAGAGACAGTGAGCGGCTCCTTCACTCCCAGTGAGAGACAGACAGACAGTGAGCGGCTCCTTCATTCCCAGTGAGAGACAGAGAGACAGTGAGCAGCTCCTTCCGTCCCAGTGAGAGACAGAGAGACAGCGAGAAGCTCCTTCATTCCCAGTGAGAGACAGAGAGACAGTGAGCGGCTCCTTCACTCCCAGTGAGAGACAGAGAGACAGTGAGCGGCTCCTTCACTCCCAGTGAGAGACAGTGAGCAGCTCCTTCACTCCCAGTGAGAGACAGAGAGACAGTGAGCGGCTCCTTCACTCCCAGTGAGAAACAGAGAGACAGTGAGCAGTTCCTTCACTCCCAGTGAGAGACAGAGAGACAGTGAGCAGCACCTCCACTCCCAGTGAGACACCGTGAGCAGCTCCTTCACTCCCAGTGAGACACAGTGAGCAGTTCCTTCACTCCCAGTGAGAGACAAAGAGACAGTGAGCAGATCCTTCACTCGCAGTGAGAGACAGAGAGACAGTGAGCAGCTCCATCATTCCCAGTGAGAGACAGAGAATCAGTGAGCAGCTCCTTCACTCCCAGTGAGAGACAGAGAGACAGTGAGCGGCTCCTTCACATCCAGTGAGAGACAGAGAGACAGTGAGCGGCTCCTTCACTCCCAGTGAGAGACAGTGAGCAGCTCCTTCACTCCCAGTGAGAGACAGAGAGACAGTGAGCGGCTCCTTCACTCCCAGTGAGAGACAGAGAGACAGTGAGCAGTTCCTTCACTCCCAGTGAGAGACAGAGAGACAGTGAGCAGTTCCTTCACTCCCAGTGAGAGACAGAGAGACAGTGAGCAGTTCCTTCACTCCCAGTGAGAGACAGAGAGACAGTGAGCAGCACCTCCACTCCCAGTGAGACACAGTGAGCAGCTCCTTCACTCCCAGTGAGACACAGTGAGCAGTTCCTTCACTCCCAGTGAGAGACAGAGAGACAGTGAGCAGCTCCTTCACTCCCAGTGAGAGGTAAAGAGACAGTGAGCAGCTCCTTCACTCTCAGTGAGAGACACCGTGAGCAGCTCCTTCACTCCCAGTGAGAGACAGAGAGACAGTGAGCGGCTCCTTCACTCCCAGTGAGAGACAGAGAGACAGTGAGCGGCTCCTTCAGTCCCAGTGAGAGACAGAGAGACAGTGAGCAGCTCCTTCCGTCCCAGTGAGAGACAGAGAGACAGCGAGAAGCTCCTTCACTCCCAGTGAGAGACAGAGAGACAGTGAGCAGCTCCTTCACTCCCAGTGAGAGACAGAGAGACAGTGAGCGGCTCCTTCACTCCCAGTGAGGGACAGTGAGCAGCTCCTTCACTCCCAGTGAGAGACAGAGAGTCAGTGAGTGGCTCCTTCACTCCCAGTGAGAGACAGAGAGACCGTGAGCAGCCCTTTCACACCCAGTGAGAGACAGAGAGACAGTGAGCGGTTCCTTCACTCCCAGTGAGAGACAGAGAGACAGTGAGCAGCACCTCCACTCCCAGTGAGACACAGTGAGCAGTTCCTTCACTCCCAGTGAGAGACAAAGAGACAGTGAGCAGCTCCTTCAATCGCAGTGAGAGACAGAGAGACAGTGAGCAGCTCCTTCACTCCCAGTGAGAGAGAGAGAGACTGTGAGCAGCTCCTACACTCCCAGTGAGAGACAGAGCGAAAGTGAGCAGCTCCTTCTCTCCCAGTGAGAGGTAGGGAGACAGTGAGCGGCTCCTTTACTCCCAGTGAGAGACAGAGAGACAGTGAGTGGATCCTTCACTCCCAGTGAGAGACAGAGAGACAGTGAGCAGAACCTTCACTCCCAGTGAGAGACAGAGAGACAGTGAGTGGCTCCTTCACTCCCAGTGAGAGACAGAGAGACAGTGAGTGGCTCCTTCACTCCCAGTGAGAGATAGAGAGACAGTCAGCGTCTCCTTAACTCCCAGTGAGAGACGGAGAGACAGTGAGCAGCTCCTTCCGTCCCAGTGAGAGACAGAGAGAAAGAGAGCAGCTCCTTCACTCCCAGTGAGAGACAGAGAGACATTGAGCGGCGCCTTCATTCCCAGTGAGAGACAGAGAGACAGTGAGCAGCTCCTTCACTCTCAGTGAGAGACAGAGAGACAGTGAGCAGCTCCTTCACTCCCAGTGAGAGACAGAGAGACAGTTAGCAGCACCTTCACTGCCAGTGAGAGACAGAGAGACAGTGAGCAGCTCCTTCACTCCCAGTGAGAGACAGAGAGAAAGTGAGCAGCACCTTCACTCCCAGTGAGACAATGTGAGCAGCTCCTTCACTCCCAGTGAGAGACAGAAAGACAGTGAGCAGCTCCTTCACTCTCAGTGAGAGACAGAGAGACAGTGAGCAGCTCCTTCACTCCCAGTGAGAGACAGAAAGACAGTGAGCAGCTCCTTCACTCTCAGTGAGAGACAGAGAGACAGTGAGCAGCTTGTTCACTCCCAGTGAGAGGTAGAGAGACAGTGAGCAGCACCTTCACTCCCAGTGAGAGACAGAGAGACAGTGAGCAGCTCCTTCACTCCCAGTGAGAGGTAGAGAGACAGGGAGTGGCTCCTTTACTCCCAGTGAGAACAGAGAGACATCAAGCAGCTCCTTCAATCACAGTGAGAGACAGAGAGACAGTGAGCAGCTCCTTCACTCCCAGTGTGAGGCAGAGAGACAGTGAGCAGCTCCTTCACTCCCAGTGAGATACAGAGAGACAGTGAGCAGCACCTTCACTCCCAGTGAGAGACAGAGAAACAGTGAGCATCTCCTTCAATCGCCGTGAGAGACAGAGAGACAGTGAGCAGCTCATTCACTCCCAGTGAGAGACAGAGAGACAGTTAGCAGCACCTTCACTGCCAGTGAGAGACAGAGAGACAGTGAGCAGCTCCTTCACACCCAGTGAGAGAGAGAGAGACAGTGAGCAGCTCCTTCACTCCAAGTGAGAGACAGAGAGAGAGTCAGCAGCACCTTCACTCCCAGTGAGAGAGAGAGAGACAGTGAGAATTTCTTTCACTCCCAGTCAGAGACAGAGAGACAGTGGGCAGCTGCTTCACTCCCAGTGAGAGACAGAGAGACAGTGAGCAGCACCTTCTCTCCCAGTGAGAGACAGAGAAACAGTGAGCAGCTCCTTCACTCGCAGTGAGAGACAGAGAGACCGGGAGCAAAAACTTCACTCGCAGTGAGAGACCGAGAGACAGTGAGCAGCTCCTTCACTCCCAGTGAGAGACAGAGAGACAGTGAGCAGCTCCTTCACTCCCAGTGAGAGGTAGAGAGACAGTGAGCAGCACCTTCACACCCAGTGAGAGACAGAGAGACAGTGAGCAGCTCCTTCAATTCCAATGAGAGACAGAGAGACAGTGAGCAGCTCCGTCACTCCCAGTGAGAGGTAGAGAGACATTGAGTGGCTCCTTTACTCCCAGTGAGAGAGAGAGAGACAGTGAGTACCTCCTTCACTCCCAGTGAGAGACAGAGAGACAGTGAGCAACTCCTTCACTCCCAATGAGAGACAGAGAGACAGTTAGCAGCACCTTCACTGCCAGTGAGAGACAGAGAGACAGTGAGCAGCTCCTTCACTCCCAGTGAGAGACAGAGAGACTGTGAGCAGCTCCTTCACTCCCAGTGAGAGGTAGAGAGACAGTGAGAAGCAACTTCACTCCCAGTGAGAGACAGAGAGACATAGAGCAGCTCTTTCACTCTCAGTGAGAGACACACCGAGCATCTCCTTCACTCCCAGTGAGAGACAGAGAGACAGTGAGCAGCACCTTCACTCCAAGTGAGAGACAGAGAGACAGTGAGCAGCACCTTCACTCCCAGTGAGAGAGAGAGAGACAGTGAGCAGCTCCTTCACTCCAAGTGAGAGACAGAGAGACAGTGAGAATTTCTTTCACTCCCAGTGAGAGACAGAGAGATAGTGGGCAGCTGCGTCACTCCCAGTGAGAGACAGAGAGACAGTGAGCAGCACCTTCTCTCCCAGTGAGAGACAGAGAAACAGTGAGCAGCTCCTTCACTAGCAGTGAGAGACAGAGAGACCAGGAGCAAAAAGTTCACTCCCAGTGAGAGACCGAGAGACAGTGAGCAGCTCCTTCACTCCCAGTGAGAGGTAGAGAGACAGTGAGCAGCTCCTTCACTCCCAGTGAGAGGTAGAGAGACAGTGAGCAGCATCATCACACCCAGTGAGAGACAGAGAGACAGTGAGCAGCTCCTTCAATTCCAGTGAGAGACAGAGAGACAGTGAGCAGCTCCGTCACTCCCAGTGAGAGGTAGAGAGACATTGAGTGGCTCCTTTACTCCCAGTGAGAGAGAGAGAGACAGTGAGTACCTCCTTCACTCCCATTGAGAGACAGAGAGACAGTGAGCAAGTCCTTCACTCCCAATGAGAGACAGAGAGACAGTGAGTGGCTCCTTTACACCCAGTGAGAGACAGAGAGATAGCGAGTGGCTCCTTCACTCCCAGTGAGAGATAGAGAAAGTCAGAGTCTCCTCAACTTCCAGTGAGAGACGGAGAGACAGTGAGCAGCTCCTTCCGTCCCAGTGAGAGACAGAGAGACAGCGAGCAGCTCCTTCACTCCCAGTGAGAGACAGAGAGACAGTGAGCGGCTCCTTCATTCCCAGTGAGAGACAGAGAGACAGTGAGCAGCTTCTTCACTCCCAGTGAGAGACAGAGAGACAGTGAGCAGCTCCTTCACTCCCAGTGAGAGACAGAGAGACAGTGAGCAGCTTCTTCACTCCCAGTGAGAGACAGAGAGACAGTGAGCAGCTCCTTCACTACCAGTGAGAGGTAGAGAGACAGTGAGCAGCTCCTTCACTCCCAGTGAGATGTAGAGAGACAATGAGTGGCTCCTTTACTCCCAGTGAGAGACAGAGAGACAGCGAGCAGCTCCTTCACTCACAGTGAGAGACAGAGAGACAGTGAGCGGCTCCTTCACTCCCAGTGAGAGACAGAGAGACAGTGAGCAGCTCCTTCATTCCCAGTGAGAGACAGAGAGACAGTGAGCAGCTCCTTCATTCCCAGTGAGAGACAGAGAGACAGTGAGCAGCTCCTTCATTCCCAGTGAGAGACAGAGAGACAGTGTGCAGCTCCTTCATTCCCAGTGAGAGACAGAGACAGTGAGCAGCTCCTTCATTCCCAGTGAGAGACAGAGAGACATTGAGCAGCTCCTTCATTCCCATTGAGAGAGAGAGAGATACTGAGCAGCTCCTTCACTCCCAGTGAGAGACAGTTTGCAGCTCCTTCACTCCCAGTGTGAGACAGAGAGACAGTGAGCAGCTCCTTCACTCCCAGTGAGAGACAGAGAGACAGTGAGCAGCTCCTTCACTCCCAGTGAGAGACAGAGAGACAGTGAGCAGCTCCTTCACTCCCAGTGAGAGACAGAGAGACGCGAGCAGCTCCTTCACGACCAGAGAGACAGAAAGACAGTAAACAGCTCCTTCACTCGCAGTGAGAGACAGAGAGACAGTGAGTGGCTACTTCACTCCCAGTGAGAGACAGAGAGACAGTGAGCAGCTCCTTCAATCACAGTGAGAGAAAGAGAGACAGTGAGCAGCTCCTTCACTCCCAGTGTGAGGCAGAGAGACAGTGAGCAGCTCCTTCAATCACAGTGAGAGACAGAGAGACAGTGAGCAGCTCCTTCAATCACAGTGAGAGACAGAGAGACAGTGAGCAGCTCCTTCACTCCCAGTGTGAGGCAGAGAGACAGTGAGCAGCTCCTTCACTCCCAGTGAGATACAGAGAGACAGTGAGCAGCACCTTCACTCCCAGTGAGAGACAGAGAAACAGTGAGCATCTCCTTCAATCGCCGTGAGAGACAGAGATACAGTGAGCAGCTCATTCACTCCCAGTGAGAGACAGAGAGACAGTTAGCAGCACCTTCACTGCCAGTGAGAGACAGAGAGACAGTGAGCAGCTCCTTCACTCCCAGTGAGAGACAGAGACACAGTGAGCAGCTCCTTCACTCTCAGTGAGAGGTAGAGAGACAGTGAGAAGCAACTTCACTCCCAGTGAGAGACAGAGAGACAGAGAGCAGCTCTTTCACTCTCAGTGAGAGATACACTGAGCATCTCCTTCACTCCAAGTGAGAGACAGAGAGACAGTGAGCAGCTCCTTCACTCCCAGTGAGAGAGAGAGAGACAGTGAGCAGCTCCTTCACTCCAAGTGAGAGACAGAGAGACAGTCAGCAGCACCTTCACTCCCAGTGAGAGAGAGAGAGACAGTGAGAATTTCTTTCACTCCCAGTCAGAGACAGAGAGACAGTGGGCAGCTGCTTCACTCCCAGTGAGAGACAGAGAGACAGTGAGCAGAACCTTCTCTCCCAGTGAGAGACAGAGAAACAGTGAGCAGCTCCTTCACTCCCAGTGAGAGACAGAGAGACAGTTAGCAGCACCTTCACTGCCAGTGAGAGACAGAGAGACAGTGAGCAGCTCCTTCACTCCCAGTGAGAGACAGAGAGAAAGTGAGCAGCACCTTCACTCCCAGTGAGACAATGTGAGCAGCTCCTTCACTCCCAGTGAGAGACAGAAAGACAGTGAGCAGCTCCTTCACTCTCAGTGAGAGACAGAGAGACAGTGAGCAGCTTGTTCACTCCCAGTGAGAGGTAGAGAGACAGTGAGCAGCACCTTCACTCCCAGTGAGAGACAGAGAGACAGTGAGCAGCTCCTTCACTCCCAGTGAGAGGTAGAGAGACAGGGAGTGGCTCCTTTACTCCCAGTGAGAACAGAGAGACATCGAGCAGCTCCTTCAATCACAGTGAGAGACAGAGAGACAGTGAGCAGCTCCTTCACTCCCAGTGTGAGGCAGAGAGACAGTGAGCAGCTCCTTCACTCCCAGTGAGATACAGAGAGACAGTGAGCAGCACCTTCACTCCCAGTGAGAGACAGAGAAACAGTGAGCATCTCCTTCAATCGCCGTGAGAGACAGAGAGACAGTGAGCAGCTCATTCACTCCCAGTGAGAGACAGAGAGACAGTTAGCAGCACCTTCACTGCCAGTGAGAGACAGAGAGACAGTGAGCAGCTCCTTCACACCCAGTGAGAGAGAGAGAGACAGTGAGCAGCTCCTTCACTCCAAGTGAGAGACAGAGAGAGAGTCAGCAGCACCTTCACTCCCAGTGAGAGAGAGAGAGACAGTGAGAATTTCTTTCACTCCCAGTCAGAGACAGAGAGACAGTGGGCAGCTGCTTCACTCCCAGTGAGAGACAGAGAGACAGTGAGCAGCACCTTCTCTCCCAGTGAGAGACAGAGAAACAGTGAGCAGCTCCTTCACTCGCAGTGAGAGACAGAGAGACCGGGAGCAAAAACTTCACTCGCAGTGAGAGACCGAGAGACAGTGAGCAGCTCCTTCACTCCCAGTGAGAGACAGAGAGACAGTGAGCAGCTCCTTCACTCCCAGTGAGAGGTAGAGAGACAGTGAGCAGCTCCTTCATTCCCAGTGAGAGACAGAGACAGTGAGCAGCTCCTTCATTCCCAGTGAGAGACAGAGAGACATTGAGCAGCTCCTTCATTCCCATTGAGAGAGGGAGAGATACTGAAAAGCTCCTTCACTCCCAGTGAGAGACAGTCTGCAGCTCCTTCACTCCCAGTGAGAGACAGAGAGACTGTGAGCAGCTCCTACACTCCCAGTGAGAGACTGTGAGCAGCTCCTTCATTCCCAGTGAGAGACAGAGAGACATTGAGCAGCTCCTTCATTCCCATTGAGAGAGAGAGAGATACTGAGCAGCTCCTTCACTCCCAGTGAGAGAGAGTTTGCAGCTCCTTCACTCCCAGTGAGAGACAGAGAGACAGTGAGTGGCTACTTCACTCCCAGTGAGAGACAGAGAGACAGTGAGCGGCTCCTTCACTCCCAGTGAGAGACAGAGAGACAGTGAGCAGCACCTTCACTCGCAGTGAGAGACAGAGAGACAGTGAGCAGCTCCTTCACTCCCAGTGAGAGACAGAGAGACAGTGAGCAGCACCTTCACTCGCAGTGAGAGACAGAGAGACAGTGAGCAGCTCCCTAACTCCCAGTGAGAGACAGAGAGACAGTGAGCAGCTCCTTCACTCCCAGTGAGAGACAGAGAGACAGTGAGCAGCACCTTCACTCCCAGTGAGAGACAGAGAGACAGTGAGCAGCTCCTTCACTCCCAGTGAGAGGTAGAGAGACAGTGTGCAGCTCCTTCACTCTCAGTGAGAGACAGAGACACAGTGAGCAGCTCCTTCACTCCCAGTGAGAGACAGAGAGACAGTGAGCAGCACCTACACTTCTAGTGAGAGACAGAGAGACAGTGAGCAGCTCCTTCACTCCCAGTGAGAGGTAGAGAGACAGTGAGTGGCTCCTTTACTCCCAGTGAGAGACAGAGAGACAGTGAGAAGCAACTTCACTCCCAGTGAGAGACAGAGAGACAGAGAGCAGCTCTTTCACTCTCAGTGAGAGACACACTGAGCATCTCCTTCAGTCCCAGTGAGAGACAGAGAGACAGTGAGCAGCTCCTTCACTCCCAGTGAGAGACAGAGAGACAGTGAGCAGCACCTTCACTCCCAGTGAGAGACAGAGAGACAGTGAGCAGCTCCTTCACACCCAGTGAGAGACAGAGAGACAGTGAGCAGATCCTTCATTCCCATTGAGAGAGGGAGAGATACTGAAAAGCTCCTTCACTCCCAGTGAGAGACAGTTTGCAGCTCCTTCACTCCCAGTGAGAGACAGAGAGACAGTGAGCAGCTCCTTCACTCCCAGTGAGAGACAGAGAGACTGTGAGCAGCTCCTACACTCCCAGTGAGAGACAGTGAGCAGCTCCTTCATTCCCAGTGAGAGACAGAGACAGTGAGCAGCTCCTTCATTCCCAGTGAGAGACAGAGAGACATTGAGCAGCTCCTTCATTCCCATTGAGAGAGAGAGAGATACTGAGCAGCTCCTTCACTCCCAGTGAGAGACAGTTTGCAGCTCCTTCACTCCCAGTGAGAGACAGAGAGACAGTGAGTGGCTACTTCACTCCCAGTGAGAGACAGAGAGACAGTGAGCGGCTCCTTCACTCCCAGTGAGAGACAGAGAGACAGTGAGCAGCACCTTCACTCGCAGTGAGAGACAGAGAGACAGTGAGCAGCTCCTTCACTCCCAGTGAGAGACAGAGAGACAGTGAGCAGCACCTTCACTCGCAGTGAGAGACAGAGAGACAGTGAGCAGCTCCCTAACTCCCAGTGAGAGACAGAGAGACAGTGAGCAGCTCCTTCACTCCCAGTGAGAGACAGAGAGACAGTGAGCAGCTCCTTCACTCCCAGTGCGAGACAGAGAGACAGTGAGCAGCTCCTTCACTCCCAGTGAGAGGTAGAGAGACAGTGTGCAGCTCCTTCACTCTCAGTGAGAGACAGAGACACAGTGAGCAGCTGCTTCACTCCCAGTGAGAGACAGAGAGACAGTGAGCAGCACCTTCACTCCCAGTGAGAGACAGAGAGACAGTGAGCAGCTCCTTCACTCCCAGTGAGTGGTAGAGAGACAGTGAGCTGCTCCTTCACTCCCAGTGAGAGACAGAGAGACAGTGAGCAGCTCCTTCACTCCCAGTGAGAGACAGAGAGACAGTGAGCAGCTCCTTCACTCCCAGTGAGAGACAGAGAGACAGTGAGCAGCTCCTTCACTCCCAGTGAGAGACAGAGAGACAGTGAGCAGCACCTTCACTCCCAGTGAGAGACAGAGAAACAGTGAGCAGCTCCTTCACTCGCAGTGAGAGACAGAGAGACAGTGAGCAGCTCCTTCACTCCCAGTGAGAGACAGAGAGACAGTGAGCAGCTCCTTCACTCCCAGTGAGAGACAGAGAGACAGTGAGCAGCTCCTTCACTCCCAGTGAGAGACAGAGAGACAGTGAGCAGCTCCTTCAATGGCATTGAGATAAAGAGAGACAGTGAGCAGCACCTTCACTCCCAGTGAGAGACAGAGAGACAGTGAGCAGCTCCTTCACTCCCAGTGAGAGACAGAGACAGTGAGCAGCTCCTTCACTCCCAGTGAGATACAGAGAGACAGTGAGCAGCACCTTCACTCCCAGTGAGAGACAGAGAAACAGTGAGCATCTCCTTCAATCGCCGTGAGAGACAGAGATACAGTGAGCAGCTCATTCACTCCCAGTGAGAGACAGAGAGACAGTTAGCAGCACCTTCACTGCCAGTGAGAGACAGAGAGACAGTGAGCAGCTCCTTCACTCCCAGTGAGAGACAGAGACACAGTGAGCAGCTCCTTCACTCCCAGTGAGAGGTAGAGAGACAGTGAGAAGCAACTTCACTCCCAGTGAGAGACAGAGAGACAGAGAGCAGCTCTTTCACTCTCAGTGAGAGATACACTGAGCATCTCCTTCACTCCAAGTGACAGACAGAGAGACAGTGAGCAGCTCCTTCACTCCAAGTGAGAGACAGAGAGACAGTCAGCAGCACCTTCACTCCCAGTGAGAGAGAGAGAGACAGTGAGAATTTCTTTCACTCCCAGTCAGAGACAGAGAGACAGTGGGCAGCTGCTTCACTCCCAGTGAGAGACAGAGAGACAGTGAGCAGCACCTTCTCTCCCAGTGAGAGACAGAGAAACAGTGAGCAGCTCCTTCACTCCCAGTGAGAGACAGAGAGACCGGGAGCAAAAACTTCACTCGCAGTGAGAGACCGAGAGACAGTGAGCAGCTCCTTCACTCCCAGTGAGAGACAGAGAGACAGTGAGCAGCTCCTTCACTCCCAGTGAGAGACAGAGAGACAGTGAGCAGCTCCTTCAATCCCAGTGAGAGGTAGAGAGACAGTGAGCAGCACCTTCACACCCAGTGAGAGACAGAGAGACAGTGAGCAGCTCCTTCAATTCCAGTGAGAGACAGAGAGACAGTGAGCAGCTCCGTCACTCCCAGTGAGAGGTAGAGAGACATTGAGTGGCTCCTTTACTCCCAGTGAGAGAGAGAGAGACAGTGAGTACCTCCTTCACACCCAGTGAGAGACAGAGAGACAGTGAGCAGCTCCTTCACTCCGAGTGAGAGACAGAGACACATTGAGCAGCTCCTTCACTCCCAGTGAGAGGTAGAGAGACAGTGAGAAGCACCTTCACTCCCAGTGAGAGACAGAGAGACAGTGAGCAGCTCTTTCACTCCCAGTGAGAGACACACTGAGCATCTCCTTCAGTCCCAGTGAGAGACAGAGAGACAGTGAGCAGCACCTTCACTCTCAGTGAGAGACAGAGAGACAGTGAGCAGCTCCTTCACTCCCAGTGAGAGACAGAGAGACAGTGAGCAGCTCCTTCCGTCCCAGTGAGAGACAGAGAGACAGTGAGCAGCACCTTCACTCCCAGTGAGAGACAGAGAGGCAGTGAGCAGCTCCTTCACTCCCAGTGAGAGGTAGAGAGACAGTGTGCAGCTCCTTCACTCTCAGTGAGAGACAGAGACACAGTGAGCAGCTCCTTCACTCCCAGTGAGAGACAGAGACACAGTGAGCAGCACCTACACTTCTAGTGAGAGACAGAGAGACAGTGAGCAGCTCCTTCAATGACAGTGAGAGACAGAGAGACAGTGAGCAGCTTTTTCACTCCCAGTGAGAGACAGAGAGTCAGTGAGCAGCTCCTTCACTCCCAGTGAGAGACAGAGAGACAGTGAGCAGTACCTTCACTCCCAGTGAGAGACAGAGAAACAGTGAGCATCTCCTTCAATCGCAGTGAGAGACAGAGAGACAGTGAGCAGCTCCTTCACTCCCAGTGAGAGACAGAGAGACAGTGAGCAGCACCTTCACTCCCAAAGAGAGACAGAGAGACAGTGAGCAGCTCCTTCACTCCCAGTGAGAGACAGAGACACAGTGAGCAGCTCCTTCACTCCCAGTGAGAGGTAGAGAGACAGTGAGAAGCAACTTCACTCCCAGTGAGAGACAGAGAGACAGAGAGCAGCTCTTTCACTCTCAGTGAGAGACACACTGAGCATCTCCTTCACTCCCAGTGAGAGACAGAGAGACAGTGAGCAGCTCCTTCACTCCCAGTGAGAGACAGAGAGACAGTGAGCAGCACCTTCACTCCCAGTGAGAGACAGAGAGACAGTGAGCAGCTCCTTCAATCGCAGTGAGAGACAGAGAGACAGCGAGCAGCTCCTTCACTCCCAGTGAGAGACAGAGAGACAGTGAGCAGCACCTTCACTCCCAGTGAGAGACAGAGAGACAGTGAGCAGCTCCTTCACTCCCAGTGAGAGACAGAGACACAGTGAGCAGCTCCTTCAATCCCAGTGAGAGGTAGAGAGACAGTGAGAAGCAACTTCACTCCCAGTGAGAGACAGAGAGACAGAGAGCAGCTCTTTCACTCTCAGTGAGAGACACACTGAGCATCTCCTTCACTCCCAGTGAGAGACAGAGAGACAGTGAGCAGCTCCTTCACTCCCAGTGAGAGACAGAGAGACAGTGAGCAGCACCTTCACTCCCAGTGAGAGACAGAGAGACAGTGAGCAGCTCCTTCACACCCAGTGAGAGACAGAGAGACAGTGAGCAGATCCTTCACTCCCAGTGAGAGACAGAGACACAGTGAGCAGCTCCTTCACTCCCAGTGAGAGGTAGAGAGACAGTGAGAAGCAACTTCACTCCCAGTGAGAGACAGAGAGACAGAGAGCAGCTCTTTCACTCCCAGTGAGAGACACACTGAGCATCTCCTTCACTCCCAGTGAGAGACAGAGAGACAGTGAGCAGCACCTTCACTCCCAGTGAGAGGTAGAGAGACAGTGAGCAGCTCCTTCACTCTCAGTGAGAGACAGAGACACAGTGAGCAGCTCCTTCACTCCCAGTGAGAGATAGAGAGACAGTGAGCAGCACCTCCACTCCCAGTGAGAGACAGAGAGACAGTGAGCATCTCCTTCACTCCCAGTGAGAGGTAGAGACACAGTGAGTGGCTCCTTTACTCCCAGTGAGAGACAGAGAGACAGCGAGCAGCTCCTTCAATCACAGTGAGAGACAGAGAGACAGTGAGCGGCTCCTTCACTCCCAGTGAGAGACAGAGAGACAGTGAGCAGCTCCTTCACTCCCAGTGAGAGACAGAGAGACAGTGAGCAGCGCCTTCTCTCCCAGTGAGAGACAGAGAGACAGTGAGCAGCACCTTCACTCCCAGTGAGAGACAGAGAAACAGTGAGCATCTCCTTCAATTGCAGTGAGGGACAGAGAGACAGTGAGCAGCTCCTTCACTACCAGTGAGAGACAGAGAGACAGTGAGCAGCACCTTCACTCCCAGTGAGAGACAGAGAGACAGTG
Organism: Carcharodon carcharias; assembly: GCF_017639515.1. Classification (NCBI taxonomy): domain Eukaryota; kingdom Metazoa; phylum Chordata; class Chondrichthyes; order Lamniformes; family Lamnidae; genus Carcharodon; species Carcharodon carcharias. Next base: position 119,787,604 of record NC_054482.1, read on the forward strand.
ACCAGCTCCTTCACACCCAGTGAGAGACAGAGAGACAGTGAGCAGATCCTTCACTCCCAGTGAGAGACAGAGACACAGTGAGCAGCTCCTTCACTCCCAGTGAGAGGTAGAGAGACAGTGAGAAGCAACTTCACTCCCAGTGAGAGACAGAGAGACAGAGAGCAGCTCTTTCACTCCCAGTGAGAGACACACTGAGCATCTCCTTCAGTCCCAGTGAGAGACAGAGAGACAGTGAGCAGCTCCTTCACTCTCAGTGAGAGACAGAGAGACAGTGAGCAGCTCCCTAACTCCCAGTGAGAGACAGAGAGACAGTGAGCAGCTCCTTCACTTCCAGTGAGAGACAGAGAGACAGTGAGCAGCAACTTCACTCCCAGTGAGAGACAGAGAGGCAGTGAGCAGCTCCTTCACTCCCAGTGAGAGGTAGAGAGACAGTGTGCAGCTCCTTCACTCTCAGTGAGAGACAGAGACACAGTGAGCAGCTCCTTCACTCCCAGTGAGAGACAGAGACACAGTGAGCAGCACCTACACTTCTAGTGAGAGACAGAGAGACAGTGAGCAGCTCCTTCAATGACAGTGAGAGACAGAGAGACAGTGAGCAGCTTTTTCACTCCCAGTGAGAGACAGAGAGTCAGTGAGCAGCTCCTTCACTCCCAGTGAGAGACAGAGAGACAGTGAGCAGTACCTTCACTCCCAGTGAGAGACAGAGAAACAGTGAGCATCTCCTTCAATCGCAGTGAGAGACAGAGAGACAGTGAGCAGCTCCTTCACTCCCAGTGAGAGACAGAGAGACAGTGAGCAGCACCTTCACTCCCAAAGAGAGACAGAGAGACAGTGAGCAGCTCCTTCACTCCCAGTGAGAGACAGAGACACAGTGAGCAGCTCCTTCACTCCCAGTGAGAGGTAGAGAGACAGTGAGAAACAACTTCACTCCCAGTGAGAGACAGAGAGACAGAGAGCAGCTCTTTCACTCTCAGTGAGAGACACACTGAGCATCTCCTTCACTCCCAGTGAGAGACAGAGAGACAGTGAGCAGCTCCTTCACTCCCAGTGAGAGACAGAGAGACAGTGAGCAGCTCCTTCACACCCAGTAAGAGACAGAGAGACAGTGAGCAGATCCTTCACTACCAGTGAGAGACAGAGACACAGTGAGCAGCTCCTTCACTCCCAGTGAGAGGTAGAGAGACAGTGAGAAGCAACTTCACTCCCAGTGAGAGACAGAGAGACAGAGAGCAGCTCTTTCACTCCCAGTGAGAGACACACTGAGCATCTCCTTCACTCCCAGTGAGAGACAGAGAGACAGTGAGCAGCACCTTCACTCCCAGTGAGAGGTAGAGAGACAGTGAGCAGCTCCTTCACTCTCAGTGAGAGACAGAGACACAGTGAGCAGCTCCTTCACTCCCAGTGAGAGATAGAGAGACAGTGAGCAGCACCTCCACTCCCAGTGAGAGACAGAGAGACAGTGAGCAGCTCCTTCAATCCCAGTGAGAGGTAGAGACACAGTGAGTGGCTCCTTTACTCCCAGTGAGAGACAGAGAGACAGCGAGCAGCTCCTTCAATCACAGTGAGAGACAGAGAGACAGTGAGCGGCTCCTTCACTCCCAGTGAGAGACAGAGAGACAGTGAGCAGCTCCTTCACTCCCAGTGAGAGACAGAGAGACAGTGAGCAGCGCCTTCTCTCCCAGTGAGAGACAGAGAGACAGTGAGCAGCACCTTCACTCCCAGTGAGAGACAGAGAAACAGTGAGCATCTCCTTCAATTGCAGTGAGGGACAGAGAGACAGTGAGCAGCTCCTTCACTACCAGTGAGAGACAGAGAGACAGTGAGCAGCACCTTCACTCCCAGTGAGAGACAGAGAGACAGTGACCAGCTCCTTCACTCCCAGTGAGAGACAGAGACACAGTGAGCAGCTCCTTCACTCCCAGTGAGAGGTAGAGAGACAGTGAGAAGCAACTTCACTCCCAGTGAGAGACAGAGAGACAGAGAGCAGCTCTTTCACTCCCAGTGAGAGACACACTGAGCATCTCCTTCAGTCCCAGTGAGAGACAGAGAGACAGTGAGCAGCTCCTTCACTCTCAGTGAGAGACAGAGAGACAGTGAGCAGCTCCCTAACTCCCAGTGAGAGACAGAGAGACAGTGAGCAGCTCCTTCACTCCCAGTGAGAGACAGAGAGGCAGTGAGCAGCTCCTTCACTCCCAGTGAGAGGTAGAGAGACAGTGAGCAGCTCCTTCACTCCCAGTGAGAGACAGAGACACAGTGAGCAGCACCTACACTTCTAGTGAGAGACAGAGAGACAGTGAGCAGCTCCTTCAATGACAGTGAGAGACAGAGAGACAGTGAGCAGCTTTTTCACTCCCAGTGAGAGACAGAGAGTCAGTGAGCAGCTCCTTCACTCCCAGTGAGAGACAGAGAGACAGTGAGCAGTACCTTCACTCCCAGTGAGAGACAGAGAAACAGTGAGCATCTCCTTCAATCGCAGTGAGAGACAGAGAGACAGTGAGCAGCTCCTTCACTCCCAGTGAGAGACAGAGAGACAGTGAGCAGCACCTTCACTCCCAGTGAGAGACAGAGAGACAGTGAGCAGCTCCTTCACTCCCAGTGAGAGACAGAGACACAGTGAGCAGCTCCTTCACTCCCAGTGAGAGGTAGAGAGACAGTGAGAAGCAACTTCACTCCCAGTGAGAGACAGAGAGACAGAGAGCAGCTCTTTCACTCTCAGTGAGAGACACACTGAGCATCTCCTTCACTCCCAGTGAGAGACAGAGAAACAGTGAGCATCTCCTTCAATCGCAGTGAGAGACAGAGAGACAGTGAGCAGCTCCTTCACTCCCAGTGAGAGACAGAGAGACAGTGAGCAGCACCTTCACTCCCAGTGAGAGACAGAGAGACAGTGAGCAGCTCCTTCACACCCAGTGAGAGACAGAGAGACAGTGAGCAGATCCTTCACTCCCAGTGAGAGACAGAGACACAGTGAGCAGCTCCTTCACTCCCAGTGAGAGGTAGAGAGACAGTGAGAAGCAACTTCACTCCCAGTGAGAGACAGAGAGACAGAGAGCAGCTCTTTCACTCCCAGTGAGAGACACACTGAGCATCTCCTTCACTCAAAGTGAGAGACAGAAAGACAGTGAGCAGCACCTTCACTCCCAGTGAGAGAGAAAGAGACAGTGAGCAACTCCTTCACTCCAAGTGAGAGGTAGAGAGACAGTGAGCAGCTCCTTCACTCTCAGTGAGAGACAGAGACACAGTGAGCAGCTCCTTCACTCCCAGTGAGAGATAGAGAGACAGTGAGCAGCACCTCCACTCCCAGTGAGAGACAGAGAGACAGTGAGCAGCTCCTTCACTCCCAGTGAGAGGTAGAGAGACAGTGAGTGGCTCCTTTACTCCCAGTGAGAGACAGAGAGACAGCGAGCAGCTCCTTCAATCACAGTGAGAGGCAGAGAGACAGTGAGCGGCTCCTTCACTCCCAGTGAGAGACAGAGAGACAGTGAGCATCTCCTTCACTCCCAGTGAGAGACAGAGAGACAGTGAGCAGCGCCTTCACTCCCAGTGAGAGACAGACAGACAGTGAGCAGCACCTTCACTCCCAGTGAGAGACAGAGAAACAGTGAGCATCTCCTTCAATTGCAGTGAGGGACAGAGAGACAGTGAGCAGCTCCTTCACTCCCAGTGAGAGACAGAGAGACAGTGAGCAGCACCTTCACTCCCAGTGAGAGACAGAGAGACAGTGAGCAGCTCCTTCACTCCCAGTGAGAGACAGAGAGACAGTGAGCAGCTCCTTCACTGGCATTGAGATAAAGAGAGACAGTGAGCAGCTCCTTCACTCCCAGTGAGAGACAGAGAGATAGTGAGCAGCTCCTTCACTCCCAGTGAGAGACAGAGAGATAGTGAGCAGCTCCTTCACTCCCAGTGAGAGACAGAGAGACAGTGAGCAGCTCCTTCACTCCCAGTGAGAGACAGAGAGACAGTGAGCAGCTCCTTCACTCCCAGTGAGAGACAGAGAGACAGTGAGCAGCTCCTTCACTCCCAGTGAGAGACAGAGAGACAGTGAGCAGCTCCTTCACTCCCAGTGAGAGACAGAGAGACAGTGAGCAGCTCCTTCACTCCCAGTGAGAGGTAGAGAGACAGTGAGCAGCTCCTTCACTCCCAGTGAGAGACAGAGAGACAGTGAGAATTTGTTTCACTCCCAGTGAGAGACAGAGAGACAGTGAGCAGCTCCTTCATTCCCAGTGAGAGGTAGAGAGACAGTGAGCAGCACCTTCAATCCCAGTGAGAGGTAGAGAGACAGTGAGTGGCTCCTTTACTCCCAGTGAGAGACAGCGAGACAGCGAGCAGCTCCTTCAATCACAGTGAGAGACAAAGAGACAGTGAGCGTCTCCTTCACTCCCAGTGAGAGACAGAGAGACAGTGAGCAGCTCCTTCACTCCCAGTGAGAGACAGAGAGACAGTGAGCAGCTCCTTCACTCCCAGTGAGAGACAGAGAGACAGTGAGCAGCACCTTCACTCCCAGTGAGAGACAGAGAAACAGTGAGCATCTCCTTCAATCGCAGTGAGAGACAGAGAGACAGTGAGAGCTCCTTCAATCCCAGTGAGAGATAGAGAGACTGTGAGTGGCTCCTTTACTCCCAGTGAGAGACAGAGAGACAGCGAGCTGCTCCTTCACTCCCAGTGAGAGACAGCGAGGCGGTGAGCGGCTCCTTCACTCCCAGTGAGAGTCAGAGCGACAGTGAGCAGCTCCTTCACTCCCAGTGAGAGACAGAGAGACAGTGAGCATCTCCTTCACTCCCAGTGAGAGGTTGAGAGACCGTGAGAAGCAAATTCACTCCCAGTGAGAGACAGAGAGACAGAGAGCAGCTTTTTCACTCTCAGTGAGAGACACACTGAGCATCTCCGTCACTCCCAGTGAGAGACAGAGAGACAGTGAGCAGCACCTTCACTCCCTGTGAGAGAGAAAGAGACAGTGAGCAGCTCCTTCACTCCAAGTGAGAGGTAGAGAGACAGTCAGCAGCACCTTCACTCCCAGTGAGAGACAGAGAGACAGTGAGAATTTCTTTCACTCCCTGTGAGAGACAGAGAGACAGTGAGAAGCTCGTCACTCCCAGTGAGAGACAGAGAGACAGTGGGCAGCTGCTTCACTCCCAGTGAGAGACAGAGAGACAGTGAGCAGCACCTTCTCTCCCAGTGAGAGACAGAGAAACAGTGAGCAGCTCCTTCACTCGCAGTGAGATACAGAGAGACCGGGAGCAATAACTTCACTCGCAGTGAGAGACCGAGACACAGTGAGCAGCTTCTTCACTCCCAGTGAGAGGTAGAGAGACAGTGAGCAGCTCCTTCACTCCCAGTGAGAGGTAGAGAGACAGTGAGCAGCACCTTCACACCCAGTGAGAGACAGAGAGACAGTGAGCAGCTCCGTCAATTCCAGTGAGAGACAGAGAGACAGTGAGCAGCTCCGTCACTCCCAGTGAGAGACAGAGAGATAGCGAGTGGCTCCTTCATTCCCAGTGAGAGATAGAGAGAGATTCAGCATCTCCTCAACTCCCAGTGAGAGACGGAGAGACAGTTAGCAGCTCCTTCCGTCCCAGTGAGAGACAGAGAGACAGCGAGCAGCTCCTTCACTCCCAGTGAGAGACAGAGAGACAGTGAGCGGCTCCTTCATTCCAAGTGAGAGACAGAGAGACAGTGAGCAGCTCCTTCACTCCCAGTGAGAGACAGAGAGACAGTGAGCAGCTCCTTTCCTCCCAGTGAGAGACAGAGAGACAGTGAGCGGCTCCTTCATTCCAAGTGAGAGGTAGAGAGACAGTGAGCAGCTCCTTCACTCCCAGTGAGAGACAGAGAGACAGTGAGCGGCTGCTTCATTCCAAGTGAGAGGTAGAGAGACAGTGAGCAGCTCCTTCACTCTCAGTGAGAGACAGAGACACAGTGAGCAGCACCTTCACTCCCAGTGAGAGGTAGAGAGACAGTGAGCAGCACCTTCACTCCCAGTGAGAGACAGATAGACAGTGAGCAGCTCCTTCACTCCCAGTGAGAGGTAGAGAGACAGTGAGTGGCTCCTTTACTCCCAGTGAGAGACAGAGAGACAGCGAGCAGCTCCTTCAATCACAGTGAGAGACAGAGAGACAGTGAGCGGCTCGTTCACTCCCAGTGAGAGACAGAGAGACAGTGAGCAGCTCCTTCACTCCCAGTGAGAGACAGAGAGAAAGTGAGCAGCTCTTTCACTCCCAGTGAGAGACAGAGAGACAGTGAGCAGCACCTTCACTCTCAGTGAGAGACAGAGAAACAGTGAACATCTCCTTCAATCGCAGTGAGAGACAGAGAGACAGTGAGCAGCTACTTCACTCCCAGTGAGAGACAGAGGGACAGTGAGAAGCACCTTCACTCCCAGTGAGAGACAGAGAGACAATGAGCAGCTCCTTCACACCCAGTGAGAGACAGAGAGACAGTGAGCAGCTCCTTCACTCGCAGTGAGAGACACACTGAGCATCTCCTTCACTCCCAGTGAGAGACAGAGAAACAGTGAGCATCTCCTTCACTCGCAGTGAGAGACAGAGAGACTGTGAGCAGCTCCTTCACTCCCAGTGAGAGACAGAGAGACAGTGAGCAGCACCTTCACACCCAATGAGAGACAGAGAGACAGTGAGCAGATCCTTCACTCCCAGTGAGAGACAGAGACACAGTGAGCAGCTCCTTCACTCCCAGTGAGAGGTAGAGAGACAGTGAGAAGCAACTTCACTCCCAGTGAGAGACAGAGAGACAGAGAGCAGCTCTTTCACTCCCAGTGAGAGACACACTGAGCATCTCCTTCACTCCCAGTGAGAGACAGAGAGACAGTGAGCAGCACCTTCACTCCCAGTGAGAGAGAAAGAGACAGTCAGCGTCTCCTTAACTCCCAGTGAGAGACGGAGAGACAGTGAGCAGCTCCTTCACTCCCAGTGAGAGACAGAGAGACAGTGAGTGGCTCCTTCACTCCCAGTGAGAGACAGAGAGACAGTGAACAGCTCCTTCACTCACAGTGAGAGACAGAGAGACAGTGAGCAGCTCCTTCACTCCCAGTGAGAGACAGAGATACAGTGAGCAGCACCTTCACTCCCAGTGAGAGACAGAGAGACAGTGAGCATCTCCTTCAATCGCAGTGAGAGACAGAGAGACAGTGAGCAGCTCCTTCATTCGCAGTCAGAGACAGAGAGTCAGTGAGCAGCTCCTTCCGTCCCAGTGAGAGACAGAGAGACAGCGAGCAGCTCCTTCCGTCCCAGTGAGAGACAGAGAGACAGCGAGCAGCTCCTTCACTCCCAGTGAGAGACAGAGAGACAGTGAGCGGCTCCTTCATTCCAAGTGAGAGACAGAGAGACAGTGAGCAGCTCCTTCACTCCCAGTGAGAGGTAGAGAGACAGTGAGCAGCTCCTTCACTCCCAGTGAGAGGTAGAGAGACAGTGAGCAGCACCTTCACACCCAGTGAGAGACAGAGAGACAGTGAGCAGCTCCTTCACTCCCAGTGAGAGGTAGAGAGACAGTGAGCAGCACCTTCACACCCAGTGAGAGACAGAGAGACAGTGAGCAGCTCCGTCAATTCCAGTGAGAGACAGAGAGACAGTGAGCAGCTCCGTCACTCCCAGTGAGAGACAAAGAGATAGCGAGTGGCTCCTTCATTCCCAGTGAGAGATAGAGAGAGATTCAGCGTCTCCTCAACTCCCAGTGAGAGACGGAGAGACAGTTAGCAGCTCCTTCCGTCCCAGTGAGAGACAGAGAGACAGCGAGCAGCTCCTTCACTCCCAGTGAGAGACAGAGAGACAGTGAGCGGCTCCTTCATTCCAAGTGAGAGACAGAGAGACAGTGAGCAGCTCCTTCACTCCCAGTGAGAGACAGAGAGACAGTGAGCAGCTCCTTTCCTCCCAGTGAGAGACAGAGACACAGTGAGCAGCACCTTCACTCCCAGTGAGAGGTAGAGAGACAGTGAGCAGCTCCTTCACTCTCAGTGAGAGACAGATAGACAGTGAGCAGCTCCTTCACTCCCAGTGAGAGGTAGAGAGACAGTGAGTGGCTCCTTTACTCCCAGTGAGAGACAGAGAGACAGCGAGCAGCTCCTTCAATCACAGTGAGAGACAGAGAGACAGTGAGCGGCTCGTTCACTCCCAGTGAGAGACAGAGAGACAGTGAGCAGCTCCTTCACTCCCAGTGAGAGACAGAGAGAAAGTGAGCAGCTCTTTCACTCCCAGTGAGAGACAGAGAGACAGTGAGCAGCACCTTCACTCTCAGTGAGAGACAGAGAAACAGTGAGCAGCTCCTTCAATCGCAGTGAGAGACAGAGAGACAGTGAGCAGCTCCTTCACTCCCAGTGAGAGACAGAGAGAGTCAGTGAGAAGCACCTTCACTTCCAGTGAGAGACAGAGAGACAGTGAGCAGCTCCTTCACTCCCAGTGAGAGACAGAGAGACAGAGAGCAGCTCCTTCACTCGCAGTGAGAGACACACTGAGCATCTCCTTCACTCCCAGTGAGAGACAGAGAAACAGTGAGCATCTCCTTCACTCGCAGTGAGAGACAGAGAGACTGTGAGCAGCTCCTTCACTCCCAGTGAGAGACAGAGAGACAGTGAGCAGCACCTTCACACCCAGTGAGAGACAGAGAGACAGTGAGCAGATCCTTCACTCCCAGTGAGAGACAGAGACACAGTGAGCAGCTCCTTCACTCCCAGTGAGAGGTAGAGAGACAGTGAGAAGCAACTTCACTCCCAGTGAGAGACAGAGAGACAGAGAGCAGCTCTTTCACTCCCAGTGAGAGACACACTGAGCATCTCCTTCACTCCCAGTGAGAGACAGAGAGACAGTGAGCAGCACCTTCACTCCCAGTGAGAGAGAAAGAGACAGTCAGCGTCTCCTTAACTCCCAGTGAGAGACAGAGAGACAGTGAGCAGCTCATTCACTCCCAGTGAGAGACAGAGAGACAGTGAGTGGCTCCTTCACTCCCAGTGAGAGACAGAGAGACAGTGAACAGCTCCTTCACTCACAGTGAGAGACAGAGAGACAGTGAGCAGCTCCTTCACTCCCAGTGAGAGACAGAGATACAGTGAGCAGCACCTTCACTCCCAGTGAGAGACAGAGAGACAGTGAGCATCTCCTTCAATCGCAGTGAGAGACAGAGAGACAGTGAGCAGCTCCTTCATTCGCAGTCAGAGACAGAGAGTCAGTGAGCAGCTCCTTCCGTCCCAGTGAGAGACAGAGAGACAGCGAGCAGCTCCTTCCGTCCCAGTGAGAGACAGAGAGACAGTGAGCAGCTCCTTCACTCCCAGTGAGAGACAGAGAGACAGTGAGCAGCTGCTTCAGGCCTAGTGAGAGACAGAGAGAAAATGAGCAGCTCCTTCACTCCCAGTGAGAGGTAGAGAGACAGTGAGTGGCTCCTTTACTCCCAGTGAGAGACAGAGACAGTGAGCAGCTCCTTCACTACCAGTGAGAGGTAGAGAGACAGTGAGTGGCTCCTTTACTCCCAGTGAGAGACAGAGAGACAGCGAGCAGCTCCTTCACTCCCAGTGAGAGACAGAGAGAAAGTGAGAAGCTCCTTCACTCCCAGTGAGAGACAGAGAGACAGTGAGCAGCACCTTCACTCTCAGTGAGAGACAGAGAAACAGTGAGCATCTCCTTCAATCGCAGTGAGAGACAGAGAGACAGTGAGCAGCTCCTTCACTCCCAGTGAGAGACAGAGAGACAGTGAGCAGCACCTTCACTCCCAGTGAGAGACAGAGAGACAGTGAGCAGCTCCTTCACTCCCAGTGAGAGACAGAGAGACAGTGAGCAGCTCCTTCATTCCCAGTGAGAGACAGAGAGACAAGGAGCAGCTCCTTCATTCCCAGTGAGAGACAGAGACAGTGAGCAGCTCCTTCATTCCCAGTGAGAGACAGAGAGACATTGAGCAGCACCTTCACTCCCAGTGAGAGACAGTGAGCAGCACCTTCACTCCCAGTGAGAGAAAGTAAGCAGCTCCTTCACTCCCAGTGAGAGACAGAGAGACAGCGAACAGCTCATTCACTCCCAGTGAGAGATGGAGATACAGTAAGTGGCTCCTTCACTCGCAGTGAGAGGTAGGGAGACAGTGAGTGGCTCCTTTACTCCCGGTGAGAGAGAGAGAGACAGTCAGCATCTCCTTTACTCCCAGTGAGAGACGGAGAGACAGTGAGCGGCTGTTTCACTCCCAGTGAGAGACAGAGAGATATTGAGAGGCGCCTTCACTCCCAGTGAGAGACAGAGAGACAGTGAGCAGCTCCTTCACTCCCAGTGAGACAGAGAGACAGTGAGCAGCTCCTTCACTCCCAGTGAGAGACAGAGAGACAGTGAGCAGCTCCTTCACTCCCAGTGAGAGACAGAGAGATAGTGAGCAGCTCCTTCACTCCCAGTGAGAGGTAGAGAGACAGTGAGCAGCACCTTCACTCCCAGTGAGAGACAGAGAGACAGTGAGCAGCTGCTTCAATCCCAGTGAGAGACAGAGAGACAGTGAGCAGCTCCTTCACTCCCAGGGAGAGGTCGGGAGACAGTGAGTGGCTCCTTTACTCCCAGTGAGAGACAGAGAGACAGTGAGCAGCTCCTTCACTCCCAGTGAGATACAGAGAGACAGTGAGTGGCTCCTTCACTCCCAGTGAGAGACAGAGAGACAGCGAGCAGCTCCTTCAATCACAGTGAGAGACAGAGAGACAGTGAGCGGCTCCTTCACTCCCAGTGAGAGACAGAGAGACAGTGAGCAGCTCCTTCACTCCCAGTGAGAGACAGAGAGAAAGTGAGCAGCTCCTTCACTCCCAGTGAGAGACAGAGAGACAGTGAGCAGCACCTTCACTCTCAGTGAGAGACAGAGAAACAGTGAGCATCTCCTTCAATCGCAGTGAGAGACAGAGAGACAGTGAGCAGCTCCTTCACTCCCAGTGAGAGACAGAGGGACAGTGAGCAGCACCTTCACTCCCAGTGAGAGACAGAGAGACAATGAGCAGCTCCTTCACTCCCAGTGAGAGACAGAGAGACAGTGAGCAGCTCCTTCACTCCCAGTGAGAGACAGAGACACAGTGAGCAGCTCCTTCACTCCCAGTGAGAGGTAGAGAGACAGTGAGAAGCAACTTCATTCCCAGTGAGAGACAGAGAGACAGAGAGCAGCTCTTTCACTCTCAGTGAGAGACACACTGAGCATCTCCTTCACTCCCAGTGAGAGACAGAGAGACAGTGAGCAGCTCCTTCAATTCCAGTGAGAGACAGAGAGACAGTGAGCAGCTCCGTCACTCCCAGTGAGAGACAGAGAGATAGCGAGTGGCTCCTTCATTCCCAGTGAGAGATAGAGAGAGATTCAGCGTCTCCTCAACTCCCAGTGAGAGACGGAGAGACAGTTAGCAGCTCCTTCCGTCCCAGTGAGAGACAGAGAGACAGCGAGCAGCTCCTTCACTCCCAGTGAGAGACAGAGAGACAGTGAGCGGCTCCTTCATTCCAAGTGAGAGACAGAGAGACAGTGAGCAGCTCCTTCACTCCCAGTGAGAGACAGAGAGACAGTGAGCAGCTCCTTTCCTCCCAGTGAGAGACAGAGACACAGTGAGCAGCACCTTCACTCCCAGTGAGAGGTAGAGAGACAGTGAGCAGCACCTTCACTCCCAGTGAGAGACAGATAGACAGTGAGCAGCTCCTTCACTCCCAGTGAGAGGTAGAGAGACAGTGAGTGGCTCCTTTACTCCCAGTGAGAGACAGAGAGACAGCGAGCAGCTCCTTCAATCACAGTGAGAGACAGAGAGACAGTGAGCGGCTCGTTCACTCCCAGTGAGAGAGAGAGAGACAGTGAGCAGCTCCTTCACTCCCAGTGAGAGACAGAGAGAAAGTGAGCAGCTCTTTCACTCCCAGTGAGAGACAGAGAGACAGTGAGCAGCACCTTCACTCCCAGTGAGAGACAGAGAAACAGTGAGCATCTCCTTCAATCGCAGTGAGAGACAGAGATACAGTGAGCAGCTCCTTCACTCCCAGTGAGAGACAGAGGGATGGTGAGAAGCACCTTCACTCCCAGTGAGAGACAGAGAGACAATGAGCAGCTCCTTCACACCCAGTGAGAGACAGAGAGACAGTGAGCAGCTCCTTCACTCCCAGTGAGAGACAGAGACACAGTGAGCAGCTCCTTCACTCCCAGTGAGAGGTAGAGAGACAGTGAGAAGCAACTTCATTCCCACTGAGAGACAGAGAGACAGTGAGCAGCTCCTTCACTCCCAGTGAGACAATGTGTGCAGCTCCTTCACTCCCAGTGAGAGACAGAGAGACAGTGAGCAGCTCCTTCACTCCCAGTGAGAGACAGAGACACAGTGAGCAGCACCTTCACTCCCAGTGAGAGGTAGAGAGACAGTGAGCAGCACCTTCAATCCCAGTGAGAGGTAGAGAGACAGTGAGTGGCTCCTTTACTCCCAGTGAGAGACAGAGACAGTGAGCAGCTCCTTCACTCCCAGTGAGAGGTAGAGAGACAGTGAGTGGCTCCTTTACTCCCAGTGAGAGACAGAGAGACAGCGAGCAGCTCCTTCAATCACAGTGAGAGACAGAGAGACAGTGAGCGGCTCCTTCACTCCCAGTGAGAGACAGAGAGACAGTGAGCAGCTCCTTCACTCCCAGTGAGAGACAGAGAGAAAGTGAGCAGCTCCTTCACTCCCAGTGAGAGACAGAGAGACAGTGAGCAGCACCTTCACTCTCAGTGAGAGACAGAGAAACAGTGAGCATCTCCTTCAATCGCAGTGAGAGACAGAGAGACAGTGAGCAGCTCCTTCACTCCCAGTGAGAGACAGAGGGACAGTGAGCAGCACCTTCACTCCCAGTGAGAGACAGAGAGACAATGAGCAGCTCCTTCACTCCCAGTGAGAGACAGAGAGACAGTGAGCAGCTCCTTCACTCCCAGTGAGAGACAGAGACACAGTGAGCAGCTCCTTCACTCCCAGTGAGAGGTAGAGAGACAGTGAGAAGCAACTTCATTCCCAGTGAGAGACAGAGAGCAGCTCTTTCACTCTCAGTGAGAGACACACTGAGCATCTCCTTCACTCCCAGTGAGAGACAGAGAAACAGTGAGCATCTCCTTCACTCGCAGTGAGAGACAGAGAGACAGTGAGCAGCTCCTTCACTCCCAGTGAGAGACAGAGAGACAGTGAGCAGCACCTTCACTCCCAGTGAGAGACAGAGAGACTGTGAGCAGCTCCTTCACTCCCAGTGAGAGACAGAGAGACAGTGAGCAGCACCTTCACACCCAATGAGAGACTGAGAGACAGTGAGCAGCAGCTTCACTCCCAGTGAGAGACAGAGACACAGTGAGCAGCTCCTTCACTCCCAGTGAGAGGTAGAGAGACAGTGAGAAGCAACTTCACTCCCAGTGAGAGACAGAGAGACAGAGAGCAGCTCTTTCATTCCCAGTGAGAGACACACTGAGAATCTCCTTCACTCCCAGTGAGAGACAGAGAGACAGTGAGCAGCACCTTCACTCCCAGTGAGAGAGAAAGAGACAGTGAGCAGCTCCTTCACTCCAAGTGAGAGGTAGAGAGACAGTGAGCAGCAACTTCACTCCCAGTGAGAGACAGAGAGACAGTGAGAATTTCTTTCACTCCCTGTGAGAGACAGAGAGACAGTGAGCAGCTCCTTCACTCCCAGTGAGAGACAGAGACACAGTGAGCAGCTCCTTCACTCCCAGTGAGAGATAGAGAGAGAGTCAGCGTCTCCTCAACTCCCAGTGAGAGACGGAGAGACAGTGAGCAGCTCCTTCCGTCCCAGTGAGAGACAGAGAGACGGAGAGCAGCTCCTTCACTCCCAGTGAGAGACAGAGAGACAGTGAGCGGCTCCTTCATTCCAAGTGAGAGACAGAGAGACAGTGAGCAGCTCCTTCACTCCCAGTGAGAGACAGAGAGACAGTGAGCGGCTCCTTCATTCCAAGTGAGAGACAGAGACACAGTGAGCAGCTCCTTCACTCCCAGTGAGAGACAGAGAGAAAGTGAGCAGCTCCTTCACTCCCAGTGAGAGGTAGAGAGACAGTGAGCAGCACCTTAACTCCCAGTGAGAGACTGAGAGACAGTAAGCAGCTCCTTCACTCCCAGTGAGAGGTAGAGAGACAGTGAGCAGCACCTTCACTCCCAGTGAGAGGTAGAGAGACAGCGAGCAGCTCCTTCATTCACAGTGAGAGACAGAGAGACAGTGAGCGGCTCCTTCACTCCCAGTGAGAGACAGAGAGACAGTGAGCAGATCCTTCACTCCCAGTGAGAGACAGAGAGACAGTGAGCAGCTCCTTCATTCCCAGTGAGAGACAGAGAGACATTGAGCAGCTTCTTCATTCCCATTGAGAGAGAGAGAGATACTGAGCAGCTCCTTCACTCCCAGTGAGAGACAGTGAGCAGCTCCTTAACTCCCAGTGAGAGACGGAGAGACAGTGAGCAGCTCCTTCACTCCCAGTGAGAGACAGAGAGACATTGAGAGGCGCCTTCACTCCCAGTGAGAGACAGAGAGACAGTGAGCAGCTCCTTCACTCCCAGTGAGAGACAGAGAGACAGTGAGCAGCTCCTTCACTCTCAGTGAGAGACAGAGACACAGTGAGCAGCACCTTCACTCCCAGTGAGAGACAGAGAGACAGTGAGCAGCACCTTCACTCCCAGTGAGAGGTAGAGAGACAGTGAGCAGCACCTTCACTCCCAGTGAGAGACAGAGAGACAGTGAGCAGCTCCTTCACTCCCAGTGTGCGACAGAGAGACAGTGAGCAGCACCTTCACTCCCAGTGAGAGACAGAGAAACATTGAGCAGCTCCTTCACTCCCAGGGAGAGGTAGAGAGACAGTGAGAAGCACCTTCACTCCCAGTGAGAGACAGAGAGACAGTGAGCAGCTCCTTCACTCCCAGTGAGAGAGAGACAGTGAGCAGCTCCTTCACTCCCAGTGAGAGACAGAGAGACAGTGAGCAGCTCCTTCACTCGCAGTGAGAGACAGAGAGACAGTGAGCAGCTCCTTCACTCGCAGTGAGAGACAGAGAGACAGTGAGCAGCTCCTTCACTCCCAGTGAGAGACAGAGAGACAGTGAGCAGCTCCTTCACTCCCAGTGAGAGACAGAGAGACAGTGAGCAGCTCCTTCACTCCCAGTGAGAGACAGAGAGACAGTGAGCAGCACCTTCACTCCCAGTGAGAGACAGAGACACAGTGAGCAGCTCCTTCACTCCCAGTGAGAGGTAGAGAGACAGTGAGAAGCAACTTCACTCCCAGTGAGAGACAGAGAGACAGAGAGCAGCTCTTTCATTCCCAGTGAGAGACACACTGAGAATCTCCTTCACTCCCAGTGAGAGACAGAGAGACAGTGAGCAGCACCTTCACTCCCAGTGAGAGAGAAAGAGACAGTGAGCAGCTCCTTCACTCCAAGTGAGAGGTAGAGAGACAGTGAGCAGCAACTTCACTCCCAGTGAGAGACAGAGAGACAGTGAGAATTTCTTTCACTCCCTGTGAGAGACAGAGAGACAGTGAGCAGCTCCTTCACTCCCAGTGAGAGACAGAGACACAGTGAGCAGCTCCTTCACTCCCAGTGAGAGATAGAGAGAGAGTCAGCGTCTCCTCAACTCCCAGTGAGAGACGGAGAGACAGTGAGCAGCTCCTTCCGTCCCAGTGAGAGACAGAGAGACGGAGAGCAGCTCCTTCACTCCCAGTGAGAGACAGAGAGACAGTGAGCGGCTCCTTCATTCCAAGTGTGAGACAGAGAGACAGTGAGCAGCTCCTTCACTCCCAGTGAGAGACAGAGAGACAGTGAGCGGCTCCTTCATTCCAAGTGAGAGACAGAGACACAGTGAGCAGCTCCTTCACTCCCAGTGAGAGACAGAGAGAAAGTGAGCAGCTCCTTCACTCCCAGTGAGAGGTAGAGAGACAGTGAGCAGCACCTTAACTCCCAGTGAGAGACTGAGAGACAGTAAGCAGCTCCTTCACTCCCAGTGAGAGGTAGATAGACAGTGAGCAGCACCTTCACTCCCAGTGAGAGGTAGAGAGACAGCGAGCAGCTCCTTCATTCACAGTGAGAGACAGAGAGACAGTGAGCGGCTCCTTCACTCCCAGTGAGAGACAGAGAGACAGTGAGCAGATCCTTCACTCCCAGTGAGAGACAGAGAGACAGTGAGCAGCTCCTTCATTCCCAGTGAGAGACAGAGAGACAAGGAGCAGCTCCTTCATTCCCAGTGAGAGACAGAGACAGTGAGCAGCACCTTCATTCCCAGTGAGAGACAGAGAGACATTGAGCAGCTTCTTCATTCCCATTGAGAGAGAGAGAGATACTGAGCAGCTCCTTCACTCCCAGTGAGAGACAGTGAGCAGCTCCTTAACTCCCAGTGAGAGACGGAGAGACAGTGAGCAGCTCCTTCACTCCCAGTGAGAGACAGAGAGACATTGAGAGGCGCCTTCACTCCCAGTGAGAGACAGAGAGACAGTGAGCAGCTCCTTCACTCCCAGTGAGAGACAGAGAGACAGTGAGCAGCTCCTTCACTCTCAGTGAGAGACAGAGACACAGTGAGCAGCACCTTCACTCCCAGTGAGAGACAGAGACACAGTGAGCAGCACCTTCACTCCCAGTGAGAGGTAGAGAGACAGTGAGCAGCACCTTCACTCCCAGTGAGAGACAGAGAGACAGTGAGCAGCTCCTTCACTCCCAGTGAGAGGTAGAGAGACAGTGAGTGGCTCCTTCACTCCCAGTGAGAGACAGAGACACATTGAGCAGCACCTTCACTCCCAGTGAGAGGTAGAGAGACAGTGAGCAGCACCTTCACTCCCAGTGAGAGACTGAGAGACAGTGAGCAGCTCCTTCACTCCCAGTGAGAGGTAGAGAGACAGTGAGTGGCTCCTTTACTCCCAGTGAGAGACAGAGAGACAGCGAGCAGCTCCTTCAATCACAGTGAGAGACAGAGAGACAGTGAGCAGCTCCTTCACTCCCAGTGAGAGACAGAGAGACAGTGAGCAGCTCCTTCACTCCCAGTGAGAGACAGAGAGAAAGTGAGCAGCTCCTTCACTCCCAGTGAGAGACAGAGAGACAGTGAGCAGCACCTTCTCTCCCAGTGTGAGACAGAGAGAAAGTGAGCAGCACCTTCTCTCCCAGTGAGAGACAGAGAAACAGTGAGCATCTCCTTCAATCGCAGTGAGAGACAGAGAGACAGTGAGCAGCTCCTTCACTCCCAGTGAGAGACAGAGGGACAGTGAGCAGCACCTTCACTCCCAGTGAGAGACAGAGAGACAATGAGCAGCTCCTTCACACCTAGTGAGAGACAGAGAGACAGTGAGCAGCTCCTTCACTCCCAGTGAGAGACAGAGACACAGTGAGCAGCTCCTTCACTCCCAGTGAGAGACAGAGACACAGTGAGCAGCTCCTTCACTCCCAGTGAGGGGTAGAGAGACAGTGAGAAGCAACTTCATTCCCAGTGAGAGACAGAGAGACAGAGAGCAGCTCTTTCACTCTCAGTGACAGACACACTGAGCATCTCCTTCACTCCCAGTGAGAGACAGAGAAACAGTGAGCATCTCCTTCAATCGCAGTGAGAGACAGAGAGACAGTGAGCAGCTCCTTCACTCCCAGTGAGAGACAGAGAGACAGTGAGCAGCACCTTCACTCCCAGTGAGAGACAGAGAGACTGTGAGCAGCTCCTTCACTCCCAGTGAGAGACAGAGAGACAGTGAGCAGATCCTTCACTCCCAGTGAGAGACAGAGACACAGTGAGCAGCTCCTTCACTCCCAGTGAGAGGTAGAGAGACAGTGAGAAGCAACTTCACTCCCAGTGAGAGACAGAGAGACAGAGCAGCTCTTTCACTTCCAGTGAGAGACACACTGAGCATCTCCTTCACTCCCAGTGAGAGACAGAGAGACAGTGAGCAGCACCTTCACTCCCAGTGAGAGAGAAAGAGTCAGTGAGCAGCTCCTTCACTCCAAGTGAGAGGTAGAGAGACAGTGAGCAGCACCTTCACTCCCAGTGAGAGACAGAGAGACAGTGAGAATTTCTTTCACTCCCTGTGAGAGACAGAGAGACAGTGAGCAGCTCCTTCACTCCCAGTGAGAGACAGAGACACAGTGAGCAGCTCCTTCACTCCCAGTGAGAGGTAGAGAGACAGTGAGCAGCTCCTTCACTCTCAGTGAGAGGTAGAGAGACAGTGAGTGGCTCCTTTACTCCCAGTGAGAGAAAGAGAGACAGCGAGCAGCTCCTTCAATCACAGTGAGAGACAGAGAGACAGTGAGCGCCTCCTTCACTCCCAGTGAGAGACAGAGAGACAGTGAGCAGCTCCTTCACTCCCAGTGAGAGACAGAGAGACAGTGAGCATCTCCTTCAATCGCTGTGAGAGACAGAGAGACAGTGAGCAGCACCTTCACTCCCAGTGAGAGACAGAGAAACAGTGAGCATCTCCTTCAATCGCAGTGAGAGACAGATGACAGTGAGCAGCTCCTTCACACCCAGTGAGAGACAGAGAGACAGTGAGCAGCTCCTTCACTCCCAGTGAGAGACAGAGAGACAGTGAGCAGCTCCTTCACTCCCAGTGAGAGGTAGAGAGACAGTGAGAAGCAACTTCACTCCCAGTGAGAGACAGAGAGACAGAGAGCAGCTCTTTCACTCCCAGCGAGAGGTAGAGAGACAGTGAGAAGCAACTTCACTCCCAGTGAGAGACAGAGAGACAGTGAGCAGCTCCTTCACTCCCAGTGAGAGACAGAGAGACAGTGAACAGCACCTTCACTCCAAGTGAGAGACAGAGAGACAGTGAGAATTTCTTTCACTCCCTGTGAGAGACAGAGAGACAGTGAGCAGCACCTTCACTCCCAGTGAGAGACAGAGAAACAGTGAGCAGCACCTTCACTCCCAGTGAGAGACAGAGAGACAGTGAGCAGCACCTTCACTCCCAGTGAGAGACAGAGAAACAGTGAGCAGCACCTTCACTCCCAGTGAGAGACAGAGAAACAGTGAGCAGCTCCTTCACTCGCAGTGAGAGACAGAGTGACCGGGAGCAGCTCCTTCACTCCCAGTGAGAGGTAGAGAGACAGTGAGCAGCTCCTTCACTCCCAGTGAGAGGTAGAGAGAAAGTGAGCAGCAGCTTCACACCCAGTGAGAGACAGAGAGACAGTGAGCAGCTCCTTCAATTCCAGCGAGAGACAGAGAGACAATGAGCAGCTCCTTCACTCCCAGTGAGAGGTAGAGAGACATTGAGTGTCTGCTTTACTCCCAGTGAGAGAGAGAGAGACAGTGAGTGGCTCCTTCACTCCCAGTGAGAGACAGAGAGACAGTGAGCAAATCCTTCTACCAGTGAGAGACAGAGAGACAGTGAGTGGCTCCTTAACACCCAGTGAGAGACAGAGAGATAGTGAGTGGCTCCTTCACTCCCAGTGAGAGATAGAGAGAGAGTCAGAATCTGCTCAACTCCCAGTGAGAGACGGAGAGACAGTGAGCAGCTCCTTCCGTCCCAATGAGAGACAGAGAGACAGCGAGCAGCTCCTTCACTCCCAGTGAGAGACAGAGAGACAGTGAGCGGCTCCTTCACTCCCAGTGAGAGACAGAGAGACAGTGAGCAGCTCCTTCACTCCCAGTGAGAGCCAGCGAGACTGTGAGCAGCTCCTTCACTCCCAGTGAGAGACAGAGAGACAGTGAGCAGCACCTTCACTCCCAGTGAGAGACAGAGAAACTGTGAGCATCTCCTTCAATCGCAGTGAGAGACAGAGAGACAGTGAGTAGCTCCTTCACACCCAATGAGAGACACAGAGACAGTGAGCAGATCCTTCACTCCCAGTGAGAGACAGAGACACAGTGAGCAGCTCCTTCACTCCCAGTGAGAGACAGAGAGACAGAGAGCAGCTCTTTCATTCAAAGTGAGAGACACACTGAGCATCACCTTCACTCCCAGTGAGAGACAGAGAGACAGTGAGCAGCACCTTCACTCCCAGTGAGAGAGAAAGAGATAGTGAGCAGCTCCTTCACTCCAAGTGAGAGGTAGAGAGACAGTGAGCAACACCTTCACTCCCAGTGAGAGACAGAGAGACAGTGAGAATTTCTTTCACTCCCTGTGAGAGACAGAGAGACAGTGAGCAGCTCCTTCACTCCCAGTGAGAGACAGAGACACAGTGAGCAGCTCCTTCACTCCCAGTGAGAGACAGAGAGACAGTGAGCAGCTCCTTCGCTCCCAGTGAGAGACAGAGAGACAGTGAGCAGCACCTTCCCTCCCAGTGAGAGGTAGAGAGACAGAGAGCAGCACCTTCACTCCCAGTGAGAGACAGAGAGACAGTGAGCAGCTCCTTCACTCCCAGTGAGAGGTAGAGAGACAGTGAGTGGCTCCTTTACTCCCAGTGAGAGTAAGAGAGACAGCGAGCAGCTCCTTCAATCACAGTGAGAGACAGAGAGACAGTGAGCGGCTCCTTCACTCCCAGTGAGAGACAGAGAGACAGTGAGCAGCTCCTTCACTCCCAGTGAGAGACAGAGAGACAGTGAGCATCTCCTTCAATCGCAGTGAGAGACAGAGAGACAGTGAGCAGCACATTCACTCCCAGTGAGAGACAGAGAAACAGTGTGCATCTCCTTCAATCGCAGTGAGAGACAGATGACAGTGAGCAGCTCCTTCACACCCAGTGAGAGACAGAGAGACAGTGAGCAGCTCCTTCACTCCCAGTGAGAGGTAGAGAGACAGTGAGAAGCAACGTCACTCCCAGTGAGAGTCATAGAGACAGAGAGCAGCTCTTTATCTCCCAGTGAGAGGTAGAGAGACAGTGAGAAGCAACTTCACTCCCAGTGAGAGACAGAGAGACAGAGAGCAGCTCTTTCACTCCCAGTGAGAGACAAACTGAGCATCTCCTTCACTCCCAGTGAGAGACAGAGAGACAGTGAACAGCACCTTCACTCCCTGTGAGAGAGAAAGAGACAGTGAGCAGCTCCTTCACTCCAAGTGAGAGGTAGAGACACAGTGAGCAGCACCTTCACTCCCAGTGAGAGACAGAGAGACAGTGAGCAGCTCCTTCACACCCAGTGAGAGGTAGAGAGAAAGTGAGCAGCAGCTTCACACCCAGTGAGAGACAGAGAGACAGTGAGCAGCTCCTTCAATTCCAGCGAGAGACAGAGAGACAGTGAGCAGCTCCTTCACTCCCAGTGAGAGGTAGAGAGACATTGAGTGTCTGCTTTACTCCCAGTGAGAGAGAGAGAGACAGTGACTGGCTCCTTCACTCCCAGTGAGAGACAGAGAGACAGTGAGCAAATCCTTCTACCAGTGAGAGACAGAGAGACAGTGAGTGGCTCCTTAACACCCAGTGAGAGATAGAGAGAGAGTCAGCGTCTCCTCAACTCCCAGTGAGAGACGGAGAGACAGTGAGCAGCTCCTTCCGTCACAATGAGAGACAGAGAGACAGCGAGCAGCTCCTTCACTCCCAGTGAGAGACAGAGAGACAGTGAGCGGCTCCTTCACTCCCAGTGACAGACAGAGAGACAGTGAGCAGCTCCTTCACTCCCAGTGAGAGACAGAGAGACAGTGAGCAGCACCTACACTCCCAGTGAGAGACAGAGAAACTGTGAGCATCTCCTTCAATCGCAGTGAGAGACAGAGAGACAGTGAGCAGCACCTTCCCTCCCAGTGAGAGGTAGAGAGACAGTGAGCAGCTCTTTCACTCCCAGTGAGAGGTAGAGAGACAGTGAGAAGCAACTTCACTCCCAGTGAGAGACAGAGAGACAGAGAGCAGCTCTTTCACTCCCAGTGAGAGACACACTGAGCATCTCCTTCACTCCCAGTGAGAGACAGAGACACAGTGAGCAGCTCCTTCACTCCCAGTGAGAGGTAGAGAGACAGTGAGAAGCAACTTCACTCCCAGTGAGAGACAGAGAGACAGAGCAGCTCTTTCAC
>NC_054482.1:120109924-120241742 GCF_017639515.1 Carcharodon carcharias
AAGAATGAGAAGAATTTTTCCCCCATTGGGGGGGGGAAGTGCAGGAGCAGGCGTGAGCAGGCACGCCTCTGATTGGTGCCCCCGGTTGGGGGTGCGCCGCCATTTTAAGTGGGTGGGCCCGCCCAGTTTGACGTCCACCAGGAAGAGCTATGTGCACCCAGTGCCAGCGGGGTGGGATTCCCTTAGCCGGCAGAGCGTGTGAAAGAGCACACTGACCTCCCTGAGGCTTAGTGCTGCCTCAGGGAGATCGGCTCAGAATTAAGACTTTTAATATAAATGTTTTAAAAATTCCCTGACATGTCCCCTCATGTGACACTGTCACGTGAGTTGGGTCATGTCCATTACTTAAGTGCAAACCTTTATTAAAAATTTAAATACCCTCATGAAAACTCATCCCGCCCGTGGATGAGGTTTGATGCTTTTTCTGAAGCCGACCAGGGCTCCCAGCCTGCCCTCCGACCTTAAGGTTGGACGGGCAGGTCCATTAATGAGGTTAATGACTTTTTAAATGGCCTCAATAGACTATTGAATCAGCTGTGCGCCCGCTGACTTGAAAATGGAGATGACATGAGATGAGAGTTCCGCCTGACACATCCCACGTCATTTTACACGTCAGCGAGCAGGCCCCACCACCCTCCACGCTCACCGACCTGAAGATCCTGCCCCACGATTTCCCTTTTGTGAACCCATGCTGACTGTGTCTAATCCCGTTAATGCTTTCCAAGTGTTCTGTTACCACGTCTTTTATAATAGACTTTAGCATTTTCCCCACTACCGATGTTAGGTTAACTGGTCTCTAATTCTCTGCTTTTCTCTCTACCTCAATTTTTAAATTGTGGGGTTAAATTTGCCCCCCTCCAATCTGTAGGAACTGCTCCAGAGTCTATAGAGTTTTGGAAGATGCCCACCAATGCATCCAATATTTCCAGGGTCACTTCCTTTAGTACTCTGGGATGTAGATTATCAGGCCCTGGGGATTTTTCAGCCTTTAACCCCAGTAATTTTTTTAGCACCAGTTTTTTACTGATACTGATTT
Organism: Carcharodon carcharias; assembly: GCF_017639515.1. Classification (NCBI taxonomy): domain Eukaryota; kingdom Metazoa; phylum Chordata; class Chondrichthyes; order Lamniformes; family Lamnidae; genus Carcharodon; species Carcharodon carcharias. The sequence goes on from NC_054482.1 coordinate 120,110,961, forward strand.
TCTTCAATTCCTCTCTCTCACTAGGTCCTTGGTTCCCTAACATTTCTGGGAAATAATTTGTGTCCTCTTTTGTGAAGACAGAACCAAAATGTGTGTTCAATTATTCTGCCATTTCTTTGTTTCTCACTATAATTTTCCCTGTTTCTGACTGTAAGGGACTTACATTTGACTTTGCTAATCTTTTTCTCTTCACATATTTATAAAAGCTTTTACAGTCAGTTTTTATGTTCCATACAAGTTTACTCTCATACTCCATTTTCCCCTTTTTGATCAACCTTTTTGTCCACTTTTGCTGAATTCTAAACTGCTCCCAATCCTCAGGCTTGCTGCTTTTTCTGGCAATTTTATATGTCTCCTCTTTGGATCTTATACTATCCCTAATTTCTTTTGTAATCCATGATTGAGCCACTTTTCCAGTTTTATTTTCGTCCCAGACAGGAGTGAATAATTGTTGTAATTCATGCATACATTCATTATATAGTATCCATTGCCTATCCACTGGAATCCCTTTTAGTAAGGTTCCCCAATCCATTATTGCCAATTCACGCCTCATATTCTCATAGTTCCCTTTATTTAGATTCAGGACACTAGTTTCGGATTCAACGTCTTCACTCTCCATTTTAATGAATAATTCTATCCCTTTATGGTCACTCTTCCCCAAGGGACGCTGCACAACAAGATTATTAACTAATCCTTCCTCACTGCACAATACCCAGTCTAGGAAAGCCTGCTCTGTAGTTGGTTCCTCAATGTATTGGTCTAAAAAGCCATCAGGTACACACTCCAGGAAACCCTCCTCCACAGTATTGCTAGTTTGGTTTGTCAAATCTATATGTAGATTAAAGTCACCCATGATTACAATTGTACCCTTATTGCATATGTCCCTAATTTCCCATTTAATGCCTTCCTGTACATCATGTACATATGCTGTGGGTAAAGGGGGACTAGTGGATGTACTGTATGCAGATTTGCAGAAGGCATTTGATAAAGTGCAACATCAAAGGTTATTGAGGAAAATAAAAGCTCATGGTGTAGGGGGTAACATATTGGCATGGATAGAAAATTGGCTGGCAAACAGGAAACAGGGTAGGCATAAATGGGTCTTTTTCTGGTTGGCAGGATAAACTGAGTGGTGTGCCACAATTTTTTACAATTTATATAAATGACTTGGGGGAAGGAACTGAAGGTATGGTTGCTAAACTTGCTGATGACACAGGTAACTAGGAAAGTAAGTTGCAAAGAAGATGTAGGGAGGCTACAAAGTGACATAGGGTAGATTAAGTAACTGAGCAAAGATATGGCAAATGGAGTATAATGTGAGAAAATGTGAAATTGTTCATTTTGGCAGGAAGAATAAAAAAGAAGCTTTTTATCTAAATGGTGAGAGATTGCAGAGCTCTGAAATTCAGAGGGATCTGGGTGTCCCAGTGCATGAATCACAAAAGGTTAGTTTGCAGTTACAGCAGGTAATTAGGAAAGTTAATAGAATGTTAGTGTGCATTGCAAGGAGAATTGATTACAAAAGTAGGGAGGTTATTGTTCAATTGTACAGGGCATTAGTGAGGCCATATCTGGAGTAGTGTGTACAGTATTGGTCTCCTTATTTAAGGAAAAATGTAAGTCTGTCAGAAGCAGTTCAGAGAAGGTTTACTAGACTAACACCAGTTATGGGTGAGTTGTCTTATAAGGAAAGGTAGGACAGGCTGGGTTTGTATCTACTGGAGTTTAGAAGAGTAAGAGGCAACCTCATTGAAGCAAATAAGATCCTGCGTGGTCTTGACAGAATAGCCGTGGAGAAGATTTTTTTTATATTCAGTCATGGGATGTGGGTGTCGCTGGCTGGGCCAGCATTTATTGCCCATCCCTAGTTGCCCTTGAGAAGGTGGTGGTGAGCTGCCTTCTTGAACCGCTGCAGTCCATGTGGTGTAGGTACACCCACAGTGCTGTTAGGGAGGGAGTTCCAGGATTTTGACCCAGTGACAGTGAAGGAATGGTGATATATTTCCAAGTCAGGATGGTGAGTGACTTGGAGGGGAACTTCCAGGTGGTGGTGTTCCACCTATCTGCTGTACTTGTCCCCCAAGATGGCAGTGGTCGTGGGTTTGGAAGGTGCTGTCTAAGAGCATCTTGTAGATGGCAACCATTGCTGTCACTGTGTGTCGGTGGTGGAGGGAGTGAATGTTTGTGGATGTGGTGCCAGTCAAGTGGTCCGCTTTGTCCTGGATGGCGTCGAGCTTCTTGAGTGTTGTTGGAGCTGTACCTATTCAGGCAAGTGGAAAGTATTCCATCACACTCCTGACTTGTGCCTTTTAGATGGGAGACAGAACACCACGACCTGGAAGTTCACAAACTTTATGAATAATTCATGGCAATTGGCCAATTTCGGAGTGAGATTTTCCCCCGTTTACTGTTCACAGTGAAATTCCCGAGACAGACGGGCCCTGGATTCTGAGTCTATACTCACAAATTATCACATTGTGAATAATCAAAAGGAATTGTATAAATCCCAACCCTGTCTCTGAAAAAAACAAATGTGAGAATCACTGGGAACGAAAGCTTTCTTCTTTGATAACAAACCTGCTCATTAATAATGTGAATGGTTAGAAGCTCTCTCAGTGCTGGTTCCCGCTTCTCAAAATCTCACTCCTGTTCAGGGTTACGGTAACACAGGGAGAGGGAGTGGGCCCAGAGAATTCCTTTGGGATTCTGGAGGGGAAATTGTATATGGAAGGAGTTGATGTCGAATCTATAGGGAATGGGGATGGATTTTGGGGGCAATGTCTTACAGCAGCACATGCTAGAGCCAACCAGAAAGCAGGCTATACTAGATCTGTCACTGTGTAATGAGACAGGATTGATTCATGACCTCAAGGTAAGGTGTCCCTGGGAAGCAGTGATAATGGCATGACTGAGTTTTGCATTCAGTTTGAGGGAAAGCAGAATGGGTCTAAGACTAGTATTTTAAAGTTAAATAAGGGAACGAAGATAGAGCTGGCTAAACTGAACTTGGAAATAAGGTTAATGGATAAGTCAGCAGAGATTCAGTAGCAAACATTCAAGGAGGTATTTCATAATGGTCAGCAAAGATACATTGCAGTAGGAAAGACTCTCGGAGAAGGATGTACTCATCTGTGGCTTAACCACGGAAGTTAAAAATAGTATCAAATTGAAAGAAAAAGTGTGCAAACCTGCAAAGATTAGTGGCAGGTTGGAAGATTGGACAGAATGAAAAAACAGCAAAGAAAGGCTAAAAGAATAATGAGGGAGAAATTAGAGTACAAGAGAATGCGACTTTAGGGGAGGTGGTAGCACAGAGTATTGTGTACTCCAGAGAGCCAGGATAATGTTCTGGGGATGTGGGTTTGAATCCCAATACAGCAGATGATGGAAACTAAATACAATAAAAATCTAGAATTAAAAGTCTAATGATGAACACAAAACCATTGCCGATTGTTGTAAAAACCCATCTGGGTCACTAATGCCCATTAGGGTAAGAAACCTACCATCCTTACCTGGTCTGGCCTACATATGACTCCATGCCTACAGCAATGTGGTTGACTCTTAAATGGCCTAGCAAGCCATTCAGTCATATCAAACTGCCAAAGAGTCAATGAGGAATGAAACTGGACAGACCTCCCAGCATCGGCCTAGGTACTGGAAGCCACAATGGTAATCTCAGCCCTGTCGATCCTGCAAAGTCCTCCTTACTAACATCTGGGGGCTAGTGCCTAAAATTGGGAGAGCGTCTCACAGACTAGTCAAGCAACAGCCTGACATAGTCACCCTCACAGAATCATACCTTACAGATAATGTCCCAGACACCAGCATCACCATCCCTGGGTATGTCCTGTCCCACCGACAGGTCAGACCCAGCAGAGGTGGGGGCACAGGGTATACAGTCAGGAGGGAGTTGCCCTGGGAGTTCTCAACATCGACTCTGGGCCCCATGAAGTCTCATGGCATCAGGTCAAACATAGACAAGGAAACCCCTCGCTAATTAATACAAATCACCACCCCCCACCACTCAGCTGAAGAATCAGTGCTCCTCCATGTTGAACACCATCAGTCTACTCTTGATCATCAGTGAAGTGATGGAGGGGTCATCAGAGTGTTATCAAGTGGCACTTACTCAGTAATAACCTGCTCGCTAACACTTAGTTTGGGTCCTGCCAGGGCCACTCAGCTCCTGACCTCATTACAGCCTTGGTTCAAACATGGACAAAAGAGCTGAGCTCCCGAGGTGAGGTGAGAGTGACTGCCCTTGACATCAAGGCTGCATTTGACCGAGTGTGGCATCAAGGAGCCCTAGCAAAACTGGAGTTAATGGGGGTCAGGCAGGGGGTGGGTACTCTCTGCTGGCTAGAGCCATTGTTATGAAGCTATTAATGTATATAATTTTTTGGAAATGTTTATATTTTAAAATAGAGGTTGAGTCTGCAGGTGAGTCTTAATTGGATTAAAGCCAGCTAGTCTGGGTTCTTTGATATGTACTAGTTTTGATATGTAAGAGAGAAATAGTGTGGATTTGCATTTTTTGAATAGAGCATTCAAGAAGTGGGGTGAAAACTTGACATCTGTCCAGCAGATACCAAACAATATATTTATATTACTAATAAAATTGGTATTATGAAAGGGGTTTCATTGTTAAAAGTTGAAGTTTAAAGATGCTGGTGAGACAATGAGAATTTGAATTCAATCAGTGGTAGTAAATATAACTTCAGTAGTTTGTGGTTGTGCAGGGCAGAGGCAATGTGAGATCAAAAGGTAGCTGTAACCCTCCAACTGGCTCCACAGGAACCAAAGTGAAAGGAACCTAATTTTGAATTCATAAGGTAAAACTGCTTTGCCGGGTCTTTGGTTAAGTCTATGGGTTGCTGTTGCCTAAATGGAGATTTGTTTGGAAATTTGTTAAAAGTTATGACTGCAGTAATTTGTAGCCATGTGTATATATATTTTTAACCTGTGTAAACTAATAAAATGTTTCAGTTTGTTTAATGTAAAACCTCGAAAACTGGGGTGTGATTCCTGAATTTAGAGTCACATCTCAAATATTACACTTAAAATGATAGCTTATGACACTTGTTTAAAGTTTCCCTCTAGGGTTTTTAAATAAGTCGGCTTGACCAACTGCATCAGTCATAACAATTGGGGGCTGTGCCTGGATAAATTATATTACTAATTCCTCAACTGGTTAGGAATTAGTGAATCTTAAGCTTATGAATCTGAGAGGCACTTTAAAATCAAGATTTGGTGAAGTTTTTTAGAAGTGATGAGACTGCAAGATGGCTTTGGCAATTGTTAAGACTTGTCTGGGAGTTAAAAAGATAACTCTGATTTGGTTGGAGGGAATAACCAAAAATAAGTTAACAGAGGTAATTTAAATTACAATTGCAATTGGGGTTACCTGTGGGAGTTAGGAAATCAGATATAGTTAAAAGTATAGCACAGCATCTAGAGTTGGAAGGGAAACCTGACACTAGTGAGTCATAGCTAGAGGTAGTGAGGCTTCAGTTACAAATGAAGACACTTGAATTTGAACAAGCAAAGGAACTGAAAAAGCATGAATTTGAAGCAAAGGACAGAGAAATGGCTTTTAAAAGGAAATTAGAAATTGTGAAGATAGAGAACGAGGAAAGACCAAAAAAAGAGAGAGAATTCCAACTGCAAACGTTGGCAGTTAGCTAAGAGATGTCAGTAGGTGAGGAAGGATTTGTCTTCAGAGTAGAACCCAGTGGAGAGATGTTTAAATTTGTCCAAGCTCTCCCAAAGTTTGAGGAAACAGATACTGAAGCATTCTGTATTTCATTTGAGAAGCTAGATAAACAGATGAAATGGCTACAGGAAACCTGGACATTATTATTACAGTCTAAGTAGTTAGGTAAGGGGCTTGAGGTATATGCTTTGCTTTCAGAAGAAATGTCGGTGAGTTATGGTGTGGTGAGAAAAGATATTTTGAGTGCATATGAAATGGTTACTGAAGCATATAGGCAGAAATTTAGGAATATGAGAAAACAGCCTGGGCAAACTTATTTTGAGTTTGAAAGAGTAAAACAAAATAATTTTGACCATTGAATATGGCATTAAAAATAGAGACAGCCTATGCAGCTCTTAGGGAAGTAATTCTTTTTGAAGAATTTAAAGATTTATTCCCTTCAGTAGTGGAGGGTTGATTATGTGACACAAGCCACAGAGATAGCTGATGACAAGGAGAGTGCGAGAGGACGACTATGGTACAGGCAGTCAGCAGCACCTGGAGGAGTCGGGAGTTGAAAAGGAGCACAAGAGGAGTCAGGAGTTGAAGAGAAGCGCGAGAGGAATCAGGAGTTGAAAAGGAGCACAAGGGGAGCTGGAAGTTGAAGAAAAGCGTGAGAGGAGTCTGGTGTTGAAGAGGAGTGTAAGAGGAGTCAAGAGTTGAAGAGAAGCTGGGAGAACGGGGTGACTGAGGGAGTTCGGTGAGGATGGAACAAGTCGATCCTTTGAGTACTGTGAGAATGGCCGGGTAAGCATTTATTACTTTTATTGCTTATAGTTTTTAAGGTCTTATTTTGTGGTTCATTGTTTGTAGGGGCTATATTCTGTAACAATGAGGAGCAGGGAAGAAGGGTTTGAGAGTAATTGATATTAATTATCTTCCAAAAGGTTTAATTTAATTTAATGGGATAAGTCATGGCAGGAGAGCTCAAAACCGTGGTATGCTCCTCCTGCTCTATGTGGGAAGCCGGGAACATTTCCAGTGCCCGGGGCCAGCATGTGTGCAGGAAGTGTCTCCAGCTGCAGCTCCTGGAAGCCTGGGTTTTGGAGCTGGAGCGGCTGCGGGGGACACTGTGGAGCATTCGCGAGGTGGAGAATATCGTGGATAGCACGTATAGAGGGGTGGTCAGGCTGCAGGCTAAGAGTCCGCAGGCAGGAAGGGAATGGGTGACCATCAGGCAGAGCAAGAGGACTAGGCAGGCAGTGCAGGAATCTCCTGTGACTATTCCCCTGCAAAACAGATACACCGCTTTGGATACGGTTAAGGGGAATGGCCTCTCAGGGGAAAGCAGCATCAGCCAAATTCATTGCACAGCAGTTGGCTCTGCTGCACAGGGGAGGAGTAAAAAGTGTGGGAATGCAACAGTTATAGGGGATTCAATTGTAAGGGGAACAGATAGGCCGGAAACAAGATTCCAGGATGGTATGTTGCCTTCCTGGTGCTAGGGTCAAGGATGTCTCAGAGTGGCTAGATGACATTCTGAAGGGGGAGGGTGAACAGCCAGTGGTCGTGGTCCACATTGGTACAAACAACATAGGTAAAAAAAGGGATGAGGTCCTAAAAGCTGAATATAGGGAGTTAGGAAGTAAATTGAAATGTAGGATCTCAGAGGTAGTGATCTCAGGATTACTACCAGTGCCACGTGCCAGTCAGAGTAGAAATAGCAGGATATATCAGATGAATACGCAGCTGAAGAGATGGTGTGAAGGCGAGGGTTTCAGATTCCTGGGACATTGGGACTGGTTCTGCAGGAGGTGGGATCAGTACAAACTGGACGGGTTACACCTGGGCAGGACCGGGACTGATGTCCTAGGGGGAACATTTGCTAGAGTGGTTGGGGAGGGTTTAAACTAAAATGGCAGGGGGATGGGAACCTATGCAAGGAGTCAGAGGAAGTGGAATCAAAGAAAAGAACAAAGGATAGAAAGGGGAATAAGAAAAGTGATAGGCAGAGGTATCAAGGGCAAGAATCAAACTGGGCCTCAGTGAAAAATAGTGGGAATGGGACAAGTAATGTTAAAGAGACAAGCCTTAAGGCTTTGTGTCTTAACCCAAGGAGCATTTGCAATAAAGTGGATGAATTAACTGTGCAAATAGATGTAAACAGGTATGATATAGTCGGGATTACAGAGACATGGCTGCAGGGTAACCAGGGATGGGAACTGAACATCCAGGGGTATTCAGTATTTAGGAAGGACAGACAAAAAGGAAAAGGCGGTGGAGTTGCATTGCTGGTTAAAGAGGAAATTAACACAATAGTGAGGAAAGATATTAGCTCTAACGATATGGAATCTGTAGAGCTGAAAAACACTAAAGGGCAAAAAACGTTAGTAGGGGTTGTATATAGACCCCCAAACTGAAGAGGTGATGTTGGGAATGGCATTAAACAGGAAATTAGAGATGCATGTAATAAAGGAACATCTGTAATTATGGGTGACTTTAATCTGCATATAGATTGAGCAAATCAAATTAGTAACAATACCGTAGAGGAGGAGTTTCTGGAGTATATACGCGATGTTTTTCTCAACCAATACATTGAGGAACCAGTGAGAGAACAGGCCATCCTCAACTGGGTATTGTGTAATGAGAAAGGAATAATTGGCAATCCAGTTGTCTGAGGCCCCTTGGAGATGAGTGACCATAATATGATAGAATTCTTCATCAAGATGGAGAGTGACGTAGTTGATTCTGAGACGGAGGGTCCTGAATCATAATAAAGGAAACAACGATGGTATGAGGTACGAGTTGGCTATGATGGATTGGGGAACGTTACTTAAAGGGATGATGGTGGATAGGCAATGGTGAACATTCAAAGAGCACATGGGTGAACTGCAACAATTGTTTATTCCTGTCAGGCACAAAAGTAAAACAGGAAAGGTGGCCAAACCATGGCTTACAAGGGAAATTAGAGATAGGATCAGATCCAAGGAAGAGGCATACAAATTGGACAGAAAAAACAATAGACCTGAGGATTGGGAGCAGTTTAGAATTCAACAAAGGAGGACCAAAGGATTGATTAAGAAGGGGAAAATAGAGTACAAGAGTAAGCTTGCAGGGAACATAAAAACTTACTGTAAAAGTTTCTATCGGTATGTGTAGAGAAAAAGATTGGTGAAGACAAATGTAGGTCCCTTACAGTCAGAAACAGGGGAATTTATAATGGGGAACAAAGAAATGGCTGACCAACTAAATACATACTTTGGTTCTGTCTTCACAAAGGAAGACACAAATAACATACCAGAAATGTGAGGGAACACAGGGTTTAGTGAGAGGGAGAAACTGAAAGAAATCAGTAATAGTAGGGAAATGGTGTTGGGGAAATTGATGGGATTGAAGGCTGATAAATCCCCAGGGCCTGATAATCTACATCCCAGAGTACTTAAAGAAGTGGCCCTAGAAATAGTGGATGCATTGGTGATCATCTTCCGAGATTCTATAGACTCTGGAACAGTTCCTACAGATTGGAGGGTAGCTAATATAACTCGGCTATTTAAAAAGGGAGGTAGAGAGAAAATAGGGAATTATAGACCAGTCAGCCTGAAGTTGGTAGTGGGTAAAATTCTAGAGTCCATTTTAAAGAGGGAATGTATTAATGAGAAAATGGCGGTTGGATCATGTCTCAGCAAATGAAAGCTGGAGGGAGGTGTATCAGATTGTTATCCCTTTAGGGAATAAGACATAAGAGCAGAAAGTAGGCCATTCGGCCCATCGAGTCTGCTCCGCCATTCAATCATGGCTGATAAGTTTCTCAACCCCATTCTCCCGCCTTCTCCCCGTAACCTTTGATCCCCTTACCAATCAAGAACCTATCTATCTCTGTCTTAAATACACTCAATGACCTGGCCTCCACAGCCTTCTGTGGCAATGAATTCCATAGATTCACCACTCTCTGGCTAAAGAAGTTTCTCCTCATCTCTGTTGTAAAAGGTCTTCCCTTTACTCTGAGGCTGTGCCCTCAGGTCCTAGTCTCTCCTACTAATGGAAACATCTTCCCCACGTCCACTCTATCCAGGCCTTTCAGTATTCTGTAAGTTTCAATCAGATCCCCCCTCATCCTTCTAAACTCCATTGAGTATAGACACAGAGTCCTCAAATGTTCCTCATATGTTAAGCCTTTCATTCCTGGGATCATTCTTGTGAACCTCCTCTGGACCCTCTCCAGGGCCAGAACATACTTCCTGAGATATGGGGCCCAAAATTGCTCACAATATTCTAAATGTGGTCTGACCAGAGCCTTATAAAGCCTCAGCAGCACGTCCCTGCTTTTATATTCTAGTCCTCTCAAAATAAATGCCAACATTGCATTTGCCTTCCTAACTACCGACTCAACCTGCAAAGTAAATTTAAGAGAATCCTGGACTAGGACTACCAATTCCTTTGCACTCCAAATTTATGAATTCTCTCCCCATTTAGAAAATAGTCTATGCCTCTATTCTTCCTACCAAAGTGCATGACCTCACACTTGCCCACGTTGAATTCCATCTGCCGCTTCTTTGCCCATTCTCCTAACCTGTCCAAATCCTTCTGCAGTCTCCCTGCCTCCTCAATACTACCTGTCCCTCCACCTATCTTTGTAACATCTGCAAACTTAGCCAGGATGCCCTCAGTTCCTTCATCTAGATCATTAATGTATAAAGTGAAAAGTTGTGGTCCCAACACTGACCCCTGTGGAACTCCACTAGTCACCGGCCGCCATCCTGAGAAGGACCCCCTTATCCCCACTCTCTGCCTCCTGCCAGACAGCCAATCTTCTATCCATGCTAGTACCTTGCCTCTAACACCATGGGCTCTTATCTTACTGAGCAGCCTCCTGTGTGGCACCTTGTCAAAGGCCTTCTGGAAGTCCAAGTAGATAACATCCATTGGCTCTCCTTTGTCTAACCTACTCGTTATCTCCTCAAAGAAATCTAACAGATTTGTCAGGCATGACCTCCACTTGATGAAACCATGCTGACTTTGCTCTATTTTACCATGCACTTCCAAGTATTCTGAAATCTCATCCTTAATAATGGACTCTAAAATCTTATCAACGACCGAGGTCAGGCTAATCAGCCTGTAATTTCCCATCTTTTGCCTCACTCCCTTCTTAAACAGGAGGGTTACATTAGTGAATTTCCAGTCCTCTGGGACCCTCCCTGACTCCAGTGATTCCTGAAAGATCACCACTAACGCCTCCACTATCTCTTCAGCTATCTCCTTCAGAACTCTGGGCTGTAATCCATCTGGTCCAGGTGATTTATCCACCTTCAGACCTTTCAGTTTTCCTAGCACCTTCTCCTTGGTAATGGCCACCATACTTACCTCTGCTTCCCGAATCTCTTGAACTTTGGGGACGTCACTCGTGTCTTCCACTGTGAAGACTGACGCAAAGTATCTATTCAGTTCCTCCGCTATTTCTTTGTCCCCCTCTACTACTTCTCCCACATCATTTTCCAGTGGCCTCTCTCTTTCCTCTCTCTCACCCTTTATATTTCTAAAAATACACTTGCAATCTTCTTTTATATTACTGGCTAGTTTACCCTCATATTTAATCTTCTCCCTCCTTATTTCTTTTTTAGTTGTCCTCTGTTGGTCTTTGTAGGCTTCCCAATCCCCTGGTTTCCCACTGCTCTTCGCCACATTGTATGCTTTCTCTTTAGTTTTTATGCTGTCTCTGACTTCCCTTGTCAGCCATGGTTGCCTCGCCCTCCCTTTAGTATGCTTCTTCTTCCTAGGGATGAATTTTTGCTGTGTCTCCCAATTTACTCCCAGAAACTCCTGCCATTGCTGTTCCACTGTCTTTCCTGCTAGGCTCATCTCCCAGTCAATTCTGACCAGCTCCTCCCTCATGCCTCTGTAGGTGCCTTTATTCAACTGTAATACCGTTACATCTGATTCCAGCTTTTTCCTCTCAAATTGCAGGGTAAATTCTATCATATTATGGTCACTTCCTCCTAAGGGTTCCTTCACCTTAAGCTCCCTTATCAAATCTGCCTCATTACACATCACTAAATCTAGAATTGCCTGTTCCCTAGTGGCTCCACCACAAGCTACTCCAAAAAGCCATCTCGTAGACATTCCACAAATTCCTTTCCTTGGAATCCACTACCAATCTGATTTTCCCAGTCTGCCTGCATATTGAAATCCCCCATGATCACTGTAACCTTGTCTTTCTTACACACCTTTTCTATCTCCTGGTGTACCTTGTGCCCCACATCCTGACTACTGTTCGGAGGCCTGTACATAACTCCCATTATGGTTTTTTTACCTTTGCGGTTCCTCAACTCTACCCACACAGATTCTACATCATCTGACCCTACGTCATTTCTTGCTATAGATTTAATTTCATTTCTTACTAACAAAGCAACCCCACTCCCTCTGCCAACCTGCCTATCTTTTCGATGGGATGTATATCCTTGGATATTTAGCTCCCAGTCCTGATCCCTTTGCAGCCATGTCTCCGTGATGCCCACCACATCATACCTGCCAATTTCAATCTGCGCCACAAGCTCATTTACTTTATTTGTATACTGTGTGCATTCAGATACAACACCTTCGCTCCTGTATTTCCCATCCCCTTTCTCATTGTCGTCCCTTTATCTGATGTGCTTGTAGTTAGATTCCTAGCCCTTTCCAAACACTCTGTCCTATTTTGTGTTCTGGGGACTTTAATAGCCTCTCCTTTCTTTTCAGTTTTTTCATAATTTTCCATGAAGTTGAATCCACCCCCCCCGCCCCCCCACCAACGCTAACCTGCTGCTTTGTTTCCCATTAGTCATACTTCTTGGAGTTTTACCCTTCCCCCCACCCGCCACTTTCTAGTTTAAAGTCCTGTTGACCACCCTATTTACCCTTTTCGCTAGAACATTGGTCCCAGATCAGTTCAGGTGGAGACCGTGCCAACGGTACAGATCCCTCCTGTTCCAATACTGATGCCAGTGCCCCACAAAATGGAACCTCTCTTTCCTGCAACACTCCTTTAGTCACATGTTTACTTCCCTTATTCTCACGTCCCTATGCCAATTTGCACGTGGCTCGGGTATTAATCCAGAGATTATAATCCTTGAGGACCTGTTCTTTAATTTTGTTCGTAGTTCCTGATCATCCCCAAACAGGTCCTCTTTCTTAGTCTTACCTATGTTTTTTGTCCCGACATGGACCACAACAGCTGGATCCTCCCCCTCCCTCTCCAATATCCTTCCAAGCCGGTCAGAGATGTCCCTCACCCTGCAACTGAGCAGGCAACATACCATGCGGGTCTCTCGATCCTGCTTACAAAGGATGCTATGAATTCCCCTAATTATAGAATCCCCTACAACTACCACTTGTCTTTTTGCTCCCCCCTCTTGAATGGCCTCCTGTGCCACGGTGCCGTGGTCAGCTGGCTCATCCTCCCTACAGCCCTCTTCCTCATCCACACAGGGAGCAAGTACCTCGTACCTGTTGGACAAGGTCAAGAGCTGAGGCTCCTCTGTTCCTGAACACAGGATCCCTCTACCTGCCTCACTTGCAGTCACACCCTGCTGACCCTGACCACTGACCGAACTTGAGGTACTTAATCTACCGATGTGACCGCCTCCTGATACAAAGCGTCCAGTTAACTCTCCCCCTCCCGGATGTTTTGCTGCATCTGGAGCTCAGACTCCAGCTCATCAATTCTGAGCCGGAGTTCCTCCAGCAACCAACACTTGCTGCAGATGTGGTCACTGCAGCTCGTAATGGGATCTGCCAGCTCCCACATCATACAGCTACAGCACATCACCTGCCCAACCATCCCGACTTAAATAATTAATTCATTAATTAGCTTTGCAGTGTTTTTTTTTTTAATTTGGTGCAGATTTCCTACCAACCATTCAGGTTACAGCTTTCCTGTGATGTCACTTTTTCAGTTTTGGCTTCAGTTACTCTGTGCCCTGAGGTCACTGCTCCGGTGCTCCTCCCTCCGAGTCTGCTCCCTGGAGACAAAGCCACAAATCCCTGAGGTAAGCTAGATTCATATTCACTGCTCCGGTGCTCCTCCCTCCGAAAGACACATTTAGCTTTACATAATGTATGTACAGAAATATCATCTTCAGTGATGCAGCCTCCTTATAGATTGAATCCAACAAAGTTATCACATGTACAAAAAGAAATTGATTTCATGCCTCAAAATGATATCATTGAGTCTAGTTACAGTAACTGGAGTTTGCCTGTTGTACTGGTACCAAAACCGGATGGAACACAAAAACTTTGTGTGGACTTTCGAAAGGTTAATGTGGTGAAAAAAGCAGATTCATATCCTATACCACGGTTGGAGGATTGCATTGAGAAAGTGAGACAATCGAAATTTATCACAAAGGTTAACATTCTAAATGGATATTAGCAGGTACCATTGTCGGAGAGAGCGAAGGAGATATCAGCTTTTGTAACGCCAAGTGGACTATATCAGTTTAAAGTCAAGCCATTTGGTATGAAGAATGCACCTGCGACATTTCAAAGACTGACCAACAAAGTAATTGTGGGTCTGAGCAATTGTGCTGTTTATATTGATGATCTAATCGTTTTCAATCAGATGTGGGAGGACCATTTACAGCATCTGGAAGAATTATTTACTCAACTACAAGAAGCTAATTTAGTGATGAACTTGGCTAACAGTGAATTTGCAAAAGCACAAGTTGCATATCTAGGCCACACCATTGGACATGGTAAGGTGGCTCCGAGAGATGCAAAAGTCAAGACTATCGTGGATTTCCCAATGCCTACAACAAAATGACAAGTTTTGAGATTTCTGGGCATGAGTGGGTTTTACTGGAATTTTGTTCCAAATTTTAGCCAAGTGGTAGCTCTGCTGACTGAACTATTAAAAAAGAACAAGAGATTTCAATGGACACTGGAGTATCAGAAATCATTCGATAGTTTGAAAAGTGTATTAACTACGACACCAATGTTGGCAGGACCCAATTATGCCAACAATTCAAGTTGGCCATTGGCGCAAGCGATATAGACATTGGGGCTGTACTGTTACAAGAAGATGACACTGGAATTGAAAAACCGAAAGGGTATTTGTCATGGAAACTGAATGTACAACAGAGAAGATATTCAATGATTGAAAAAGAGACCAAAAAGGTTTGGTGTTAGCGTTGTAGCATTTTGAAATTTATGTTGCAAACAATTCATCAGAACCCATTATTTAGACAGACCATAATCCTTTGATGTTTTTGGACAAGTTTCGAGACAAAAGTGCAAGGCTTTTCAGATGGAGTCTAATATTACAACCATTTACTCTACGCATTATACATATTGCTGGAAAAGAAAATCTCTTTGCAGATACATAAGCAAGAGTTTGAAGCTTAAAGGAAATTGGGACATTTTAAAAAACGTGGACACTAAACTGGAATGGTTTCTATTGATACCAAGGACTTGTGCATATATATTGTGTTAATGCATGCGCCTGGTAAGGTAATAGTGTAAAATTGGTACTATGAAAGGGGTTTCATTGTTAAAAAGTGAAGTTTAAAGAGGCTGGTGAGACAATGAGAATTTGAATTCAATCAGTGGTGGTAGGTATAACTTCAGTAGTTTGCGGGTGTGCAGGGCAGAGGCAATGTGAGATCAAAAGGCAGCTGTAACCCTCCAACTGACTCCACAGCAACCAAAGTGAAAGAATCTCGTTTTGAATTTGTACAGTGAAAATGCTTTGCCTGGTGTTTGGTTAAGTCTATGGGTTGTTGCCTTAATGGAGATTAGTTTTTGAATTCGTTATAAGTTATGACAGTGGTAATTTATAGCCATGTGTATATATATATATATATGTTAACCTGTGTAAATTAATAAAATGTTTCAGTTAGTTTAATGTAAAACCTCAAACTGGTGGTGTGCTTCCCGAATTTAGAGTCGCATATCAAACATAACTCTTAAAATTATAGTTTATGACAGTTGTTTAAAGTTTCCTTCTGGGATTTTTAAGTAACTCCCTGCTTTACCAACTGCTTCAGTCATAACAGTCAGACCTAGCACAAAGGAAGATGGTTGTGGTCATTGGAGATCAATCATCTCAGCTCCAGGACATCACTGCAGGAGTTCATCAGGGTCGTGTACTCGGCCCAACCACCTCCAGCTGCCTCACCAATGATCTTCCTTCCATCATAAGGGAATGTTCACTGATGATTGCACAATGATCAGCACCATTCATGACAAGAGGACAGGCACTGTTGGACCTGGTTCTGGGGAATGAGTTGGTGCAAGTGAATCAAATATCAGTGGGAGAGCCTCTGAGGGACAGTGACCTTTGTATCATAAGGTTCAGGTTGGCCATGGAAAAAGACAAGGAACAATCCAGAGCGGGGATAATTAACTGGGGGGAAAGCCAGCTTCAGTGGGATGAGAATGCATCTGAGTCAAGTGAGTTGGGATCAAATTTTGGCAGAAAGGATGGTGACTGAACAATGGGCCACCTTCAAAGAAAAAGTATTGCAGGCAGTGTCAAGGTATAGATAGTCAGGGCGGAAGAGTCAATTACTAGGGATCATAGATTTAAGGTGAGAGGAGAAAACTATAGAGGAGATGTGCAGGGCAAGGTTTTTATGCAGAGGGTAGTGAGTGTCTGGAATTCGCTGCCAAAGGAGGTGGTGGAAGCAGGTACGATAGTGGTGTTTAAGAGGCAGCTTGACAAATACATGAATAGGATGGGAATAGAGGGATATGGACCCTGGAAGTGCAAAATGTTTTAGTTGACGGGCAATATGATCGGCGCAGGCTTGGAGGGCCGAAGGGCCTGTTCCTGTGCTGTACTCTTCTTTGTTCTTTGTTCTTTGTTCTTTGTATATTCCCTTGAAGGGGAAAGACAGGACAAATAAATCCAGAGCACTCTGGCTGCCGTGGGAGATAGAGGTGAAGATGAAAAGGAAGGAGTCTGCATACGACAGATGTCAGGGAGAAAATACAATGGAGAATCGGACTGAATATAGAAGGACCAGAGGGGGAGTGAAGAAACTAATATGAAAAGCAAGGAGAGAGCATGAAAAAAGGCTGGCAGTGAACATAAAAGGGAATCCTAAGGATTTCTAGAAGCATATAAATAATAAAAGGGTGGTAAAAGAAACAGTAGAGCCGGCTAAGGACAAAAAGGGACACTTGCATGTGGAGGCAGGAGAAATATCAGAGTTATTAAATGAGCACTTACAAATGGATATTTACAAAGGAAAAAGATGCTACTCAGGCTGTGGTGAGAAAGGGTTCATTCAGGGAAAATCATGTTTAACTCACTTGCTGGAGTTTTTTGAGGAGGTAACAGAGAAGGTTGATAAAGGAAAAACTGTTGATGTGGTGTATATGGCTTTTCAAAAGACATTTGATACGGTGCCACACAACAGACTTGTGAGCAATATTCTAGCTCAGGGAATAAAAGGGAAAGTAGACACTCGGATAAGAAATTGACTGAGTGACAGGAAACAGAGAATAGTGGCTAATGAATATTTTTCAGATTGGAGGAAGGTTTGTAGCAGATTTCCCTAAAGTTGGGACCCTTGCTCTTCCTGATATATATCAATCACCTTGACTGTGGTGTTCAGGGCATGATTTCAAAATTTGCTGATGATACGGAGATTGGAAACGTTGCCAACTGTGATGAGGATAGTCTTGAACTTCAAGAGGACATGGACATGTTGGTTGATTGGGCAGACACATGACAGCTGAGGTTCAATGCAGAGAAGTGTGAGCTGATTCATTTTGGCTGAAAGAATATCCAGAGACAGTATAAAATAAAGAGCAAAACTCTAAAGGAGGTGCAGGAACAGAGGGACCTTGGTGTATACGTACATAGGTCATTGAAGATGTCAGGGCATATTGAGAGAGCAGTTAGTCAAGCATATAGTAACTGAGGCTTTATTGATAGGACATTGAATACAAGAGTAAGAGGGTCATGTTGAATGTCTATAAGGTCTCATCTGGAGAACTGTGCCCAGTTCTGGGCACCATACTTGAGGAAGGATGTGAAGGCATTGGAGAGAGTACAGAGGAGATTCACAAGAATAATTCCTGGGATGAAGAACTCTAGCTATGAGGATAGATTGGAGAGGTTGGGACTGTTTTCCTTGGAGAAAACAAGGCTGAGAGGAGACTTGATTGAGGTATTCAAGATCCTGAGGGATATGGACAGGGTAAATAGTGAGAAACTGTTCCCACTCAAGAGAACATCAAGAACTAGAGGGCACAGATTCAAAACAATTAGTAAAGGGAGTGAATGTGATGTGAGGAATACATTTTTCACCCATTTTGGGTGGTTGGAGTCTGGAACAAACTTGCTGGGAGGTTGGTGGAGGCAGATTCGATCGCGATATTTGAAAGAGGATTGGATTGCTTCCTGGAAAGAGAGAATGTATAAGGTTACGGGGTTAATGCAGGGGAGTGGGACTATGTGGAAATGCTCTTTCAGAGAGCCAGTGCAGATTTGTTGAATGGCCTCCTTCTGCACTGTAATGATTTTGTGATACTGTGACACCACCTGGAAGTTCCCCTCCAAACCGCTCACCATCCTGACTTGGAAATATATCGCCGTTCCTTCACTGTCAAAATCCTGGAACTCCCTCCCTAACAGCACTGTGGGTGTACCTACACCACATGGACTGCAGCGGTTCAAGAAGGCAGCTCACCACCACCTTCTCAAGGACAACTAGGGATGGGCAATAAATGCTGGCCCAGCCAGTGACACCCACATGCCAGCAATGAATAAAAATAATTAACTGGAACAGTAAGACCTTCAGAGTTTCTACAGGTCTTTAAAAAGTGAAAAAGTAAGTAAAATGAATGTTGATCCTCTACAGAACGAGTCTGTGGAATTAATAATGAAAAATAAGGATGAATTGAGCAGATATTTTGCATCTGTCTTCACCTTAGGGGATGCAAATAACATCCCAGAAATAAGCACATCAAGAAGTGAAAGGGAGAGAGGAATTTAAAACAATTAGAATCACCAGGCCAAGAATTCTGAGAAAATGATAGTAACTAAAAGCTGACAAGTCCCCAGATCCTGAAGGACTTCATTCTAGGGTCTGAAATGAAGAGGCTGCATTGGTTTTAATCTTGCATAACTCCCTAGGTTCATCAGATTGGAAAATAGAATGTAACTCCTCTTTTGAAGATAGGAGGGTGACAGAAAGCAGGAAATTACAGGCCAGTTAGCTCAACATCTGTCACAGGGAAGTTGCTGGAATCTATTATTAAGCAGGTTATAGCGGGGCACTTAGAAAATCTCAATGCAATCAGGCAGAATCAACATGAGTTGTAAAAGGGAAATCATGTTTGACTAGTTTATTAGAGTTCATTGGGTAAGTAACAAGCAGCATGGAAACCTCCGTGTATGCACAGGTTGGCACCACTTCATCAGGGAGCAAGTGGATGGACTTCTCCGCCTCATAAGCCACTCTGTTGAGGGCCTCTCACACCTCTACCTCCTGCTCCCACTTTTTCTTGCTGCCTCTCCACCGTGAGTTGGACAGCTGATTTCTGAGGCTTGTCATCGGACCCGAACCTCACGGCTGCCTCTTGGCCAGCAGACCTCAGCAGTGCCGGTGAGCTCGGCTGACCCTGCCTCTTCCTGCTGCAGATACATGTCCAAGCAGTGACCACCAGACTGTGAGGCCCTTCCTTCATTAGATCGAAGACCCACTCAGATGTGTGTCTCTGGGCTCATGGAGGCTGCAGGTGGCTGCAGTTGAACTTTGCTCTTGTGTTATGCCCTCGGTCCTCTCTGGGCTTGGGCTTGTGTTGGAGCTACACAGGGCTTCTTGCTGCTTGACCCTTGCCCTCTTCCTGGCTGCATCTGTAAGTGAGAGAGGAGAGAGCAAGGTGCAACATAGAGAGACCCTTGGGCCTGTGGTTACTAGGACATGCATTGATCCATTTAGGATGAATGTTTCACGCCAATCTCGCCATCTGCAATGGTACAGTTCCACTCTACCCCTGCCAGCAGTGTTGCCCAATCCTCGAACTCAGTCACTTCCTTCTGTTGCTGATGCCCCCTGTGGTCTTCTGCCTCTCTCGCTGTTTCTGGCTTAACCTTTGCTCAAAGAGAAGAGAGAAGACGGGGTTGACAGGAATGGGAATTGGCATCTATGTTTCTAGAGCAATTTCACATTTCTCTCATGCTTCCAGTCTTAGACCTAACCTACTGGATTGGACGGCATGTCACTGGTGCACTGCAGGTTGTCCAGACGGGTTCAGAGCCAGCACCCTCCAGAGCAGGGAGCCCAGCCAGATATAGGGATACGACTCAGAGAGGCATCTCCTTTGCTGGTGCCCTCGCTTCCTGAGCCCCTTCACCCCCACCTTCCCACCACCTCTGCCAGCATCCTTCCAGACAGCATGTGAGCTCTCTCCTTAGAGGGTGAGGGAGTCAGGGTGGCCTCTCCACCTGCCGAGTGGATGGGCTGCAGTGGGGCTATCAGGCATGACCTTATGGCATTGCCACCGAGGCCCATGTCCCCTGAACAGTTCATCCTGGTTAGTGTGAGTAGCTGAGGGTTCACTTACCCTGGCAACCCTGGTGAGGCCATTGATCCTCTTCTGGCATTGGAGGGCTGAGCTGTGCTGGAGGCCCTGGGCACTGACTGCGGCAATGGCCTGCTCCCAGGCAGGGTCAGCTCCCCTCCTCGGCCTCCTCCTCCCCTCAGCTGGGTGCAGGGTGTTCCTCCTGACCTCCACCTGGTCAAGGAGGATGCCCGGGGATGTGTCACTCAACTTTGGCGCCATGAGTCTCTGCCCCATTCCTGCCATGTCTATTGGCCTGGTTACTACGTTGCTGTCTGGTGATATGGTGCCTGGTTATGATGGTGGGGTTCACGCCACCCATCTTGCCTCGCTGCGCAGTCCAACGGGACACCGACTGCATAATTAATTAGGCTGGGGTCGTGCAATGCTGCCTGAATCCCCAGCAACCTTCACAGCAGTGACCAGTCTCCATCTCCGTCCCTGCCAAAGGTCTTAGTCCAGGGAGGGAAAATCCTGCCTGAGGAGTCTGAAAAGGCAGATCGGCAGGTTAAGCGAGTGGGCAAAAAAATTAGCAGATGGAATATAATGTGGAAAATGTGAACTTGTCCTTGAACTTTGGCAGGAAGGGTAGAAAAGCAGCAAATTATTTAACTGGAGAGAGATTGCAGAACTCTGAGGTACAGAGAGATCCAGGTGTCCTGAGGTATGAATCACAAAAAGTCAGAATGCAGGTACAGCAAATGATGAGGAAGGCAAATGGAACGTTTGTGTTTATTGCAAGGGGAATGGAATATAAAAGTAGGGAATTTTACTACAGCTGCACAGGGTCTTAGTGACACCACATCTGGAGTATTGTGTACAGTTTTAGTTTCATTAGAAGCAGTTCAGAGAAGGATCACTGGCCTCATTGCTGGGATTGTGGGGATGACTTTATGAGGAAAGGTTGAAAAGGCTGGGCCAGTATCCATTAGAGTTTAGAAGAATGAGAGGTGATCTTATTCACATATATAAGATCCTGAGGGGGCTTGATAAGGGGATGCTGACAGGATGCTTCCCCTTGTAGGAGAGACTAGAACTGGGGAGACACTGTTTATAAATAAGGGGTCTCCCATTGAAAATGGAGATGAAGGTCATGACTCTTTGGAACTCTCATCCCCAGAGTCCAGTGGAGGCAGGGCCAGTTTATATTTTTAAGGCAGACATAGATAGATTCTTGACGAGAAATGGAGTCAAAGGTTATCGGGGATAGGTGGAATGTGGAGTTCAGACCACAATCAGATCAGCCATGATTTAATGAATAGAGGAGCAGGCTCAAGAGGCTGAATGACCTACACCTGTTCCAACTTCGTATATTCCTATGACTAGTCCTTAAAAGTTTAATCGAACCTGGCACCATCAGACTTTGAGCCTGTGAGTCTCAGTTCTGGGATTTACCAGGTGAAGCTTTAAACCTTTGGGATAGGGGAAGCCAATCGAAGGCTCAATGTTGGTTTGTAAAGTGTCTCAGGGTGTAGAGTTTGAAGATGAAGTGGTAAAGTGCAGAGGTTCCTTGGAGAGACAGAATTACAGAATCGCACAGTGCAGAAGAGGCCCTTCGGCCCATCGAGTCTGCACTGACACATGATAAACACCTGAACTACCTACCTAATCCCATTTACCAGCACTTGGCCCATAGTCTTAAATGTTATGATGTGCCAAGTGCTCATCCAGGTACTTTTTAAAGGATGTGAGGCAACCCGCCTCCACCACCCTCCCAGGCAGCGCATTCCAGACCCTCACCACCCTCTGGGTAAAAAGGTTTTTCCTCACATCCCCCTAAACCTCCTGCCCCTCACCTTGAACTTATTTCCCCTTGTGACTGACCCTTCAACTAAGCGAAACAGCTGCTCCCTATCCACCCTGTCCATGCCCCTCATAATCTTGTACACCTCGATCAGGTCGCCCCTCAGTCTTCTCTGC
Organism: Carcharodon carcharias; assembly: GCF_017639515.1. NCBI lineage: Eukaryota > Metazoa > Chordata > Chondrichthyes > Lamniformes > Lamnidae > Carcharodon > Carcharodon carcharias. Next base: position 120,133,117 of record NC_054482.1, read on the forward strand.
TCCAACAAAAACAACCCAAGTCTATCCAACCTCTCTTCATAACTTAAATGTTTCATCCCAGGCAACATCCTGGTGAATCTCCTCTGCACCCCCTCCAGTGCAATCACATCCTTCCTATAATGTGGTGACCAGAACTGCACACAGTACTCCAGCTGTGGCCTCACCAAGGTTCTATACAACTCCAACATGACCTCCCTACTTTTGTAATCTATGCCTCGATTGATAAAGGCAAGTGTCCCATATGCCTTTTTCACCACCCCACTAACATGCCCCTCCGCCTTCAGAGATCTATGGACACACACGCCAAGGTCCCTTTGTTCCTCAGAACTTCCTAGCGTCATGCCGTTCATTGAATACTTGCTTGTCAAATTACTCCTTCCAAAGTGTATCACCTCACACTTTTCAGGGTTAAATTCCATCTGACGCTTATCTGCCCATTTGACCAACCTGTCTATATCTTCCTGTAGCCCAAGACACTCAACCTCACTGTTAACCACCCGGCCAATCTTTGTGTCATCGCAAACATACATTAATCCTACTCCCCACATAGTCATCTATGTTGTTTATATAAATGACCAATAATAATGGACTATAAGACATAAGACCATAAGACATAGGATCAGAAATTAGGCCATTTGGCCCATCGAGACTGCTTCACTATTCAATCAAACCCGGCACAGATCCCTGTGGTACGCCACTGGACACTGGCTTCCAGTCACTAAAGCATCCTTCTGTCATCACCCTCTGTCTCCTACAACTAAGCCAATTTTGAATCCACCTTATCAAATTACCCTGTATCCCATGTGCATTTGCCTTCTTTATAAGTCTCCCATGTGGGACCTTGTCAAAGGCTTTGCTGAAATCCATATAAACTACATCAACTGCACTACCCTCATCTACACATCTGGTCACCTCCTCAAAAAATTCAATCAAATTTGTTAGGCATGGCCTCCCTCTGACAAAGCCATGCTGACGATCCCTGATCAAACCGTGCCTCTCCAAGTGGAGATAGATTCTCTCCTTCAGAATTTTCTCCAATAGTTTCCCTACCACTGACGTGAGACTCACTGGCCTGTAGTTCCCTGGCTTATCTCTACAACCCGTCTTAAATAGCGGAACCACATTAGATGTTCTCCAGTCCTCTGGCACCTCCCCCATGGCCAGAGAGGAATTAAAAATTTGGGTCAGAGCCCCTGCGATCTCCTCCCTTGCCTCCCTCAGCAGTCTGGGACACAAATCATCCGGACCTGAAGACTTGTCCACTTTTAAGCCTGCCAGCACCTCCAATAACTTGTCACTCCCTCTATCAATTTGCTTAAGAACCTCACAGTCTATCTCCCCAAGTTCCATACCTTCATCCTCATTCTCTTGGGTGAAGACAGATGTGAAGTATTCATTCAACACTCTAGCGATGTCCTCTGGCTCCACCCATAGATTGCCCCCTTGGTCCCTTATGGGCCCTACTCTTTCCCTGGTTATCCTCTTCCCATTGATATACTTTTAGAATATCTTGGGATTTTCTCTACTTTTCCCAGCCAGAGCTTTCTCATATCCCCTCTTTGCTCTCCTAATTGCTTTGTTAATCTCCACCCTGCACTGTCTGTACTCCACTAATGCTTCTACTGATTTGCTTCCTTTGTACCTGCTAAAAGCCAGAACAGTTTAGGTTTAATGAGACTGTTCCTAAGATCCTGGAGCTAAATCTGTAGGTAAATAAGAGAGACAGCCCCAGGCTCCCAGTGCAGACACAGAGTGGAAGTATTGGGGCCTTGTCCCCATTCAAAGCGTAGGAATTTACTGGGGACCAGGTCTCATCTGTTCTCAGTTACCCATGAGGTGGTGGTGAGCTGCCTTATTGAACCGCTGCAGTCCATGTGGTGTAGGTACAACCACAGTGCTGTTAGGAAGGGAGTTCCAGGATTTTGACCCAGCGACAGTGAAGGAACAGTGATATATTTCCAAGTGAGGATGGTGTTATGACCGGGATGGGAGGGCTGCACAGTCACTCGTTCCATTATTCCACAGTCACAACGTATATTCAAACAATTTCTCCAGCTAGCTATATGGCCAAATATATGTTTTACCTATGAATCTCAGAATGAGCACTCAGTTTCCAAGTCAGGGTGGTGAGTGACTTGGAGGGGAACTTGCAGTTGGTGGTATTCCCATCTATCTGCTGCCCTTGTCCTTCTAGATGGTAGAGGTCGTGGGTTTGGAAGGTGCTGTCAAAGGAGCCTTGGTGAGTTGATGGAGAGCAACTAACCTACAGAACAGCAGCAATGTGGAGTCATCTGCAGAGAGATCAGGAATTAAATCCATTCACACCTCTTTCTGGTCTCAATCTGATCTCCTGTTCCTGTTCTATCCATTCCTCCATTTCTATTCAACGGCTGATGTTCACCGGCTGATAGATGACAGCCCAGAGACAGTTCAGTGTTATTTTATTGTTTTAAACTGAGACCAGCTGACCCTCAATAATCTGTTTAAAGCTTGTGGTTAAACGGAACAACACAGAACATGTTAACATTTTCTTTCAAAAAGATTTCTGCCTCTGGCAGATAATTAAAACCTGAACTCCCAAATAGCTCATAATTTGTGGGCTCCACACTCTCCCTTTGATGCTTCAGTTCTGCTTCGAGACTACATCTGACTAAGACCGATCTGTTCCTTGGATAATTAATTTCTAATTGTGTTAACCCGGGTCCCATAAACCGTCAGATTTAGTGCAACACTCACTGATAACTTGCCAGATCCTCAAACACAGCTCAGTGTGTGAATAGAAACATCTGAGAGAACATTAAACTGCACCGAAATTTAACCCTTTATTACAGCCTCCTCCTGATCTTCTCCCTCTGCCTGATATTATTGGAGATCAATCAATGTGATTAAACCCAGGCCGGGCTGGAACATTAATGACACAATTTGGGCCAGTAATCTGTCAATCAGCTTCACGAATTGATATCAAACACTATCTGCTGGGGAATGAGTTCTCACTGATCAACAAAGGGAAAGCAGTCTGGAACACAAACTGACTGTATCGGGGCCATTATCTCGACTGCTCACTTTGTCTCTGAGAAATGGGAAACTCAGAGTTTAACCAGATCGTTATTTCACTCCTGTTTGGAGAGAGAGATGGCAAAGGGGGAATGGGATCACACTCAATGCACAGGGAACTTTCTGGAACTAAGAGAGAGCAGTGAGGTTGAAGCCCTCATTAAAAGGCAGACACAATTCTCCTGATATTGACAGTATAAAAACAGGATAACATCTCGCAGGCAAAGAGTATTGCTTAGAGAGCAGAGGAAGGAGGGAGTTTCTCTGTGAGTGAGGTTAGACAGTGACATGGAGTCAGTGCCCTGAATTACACCCAGTGCCCAGTTGCTGGTTGGAAGATCCTGTGGGCAGATTTTATCATCCCTCGGGGGCTTGTTACTGTTCTATTTACAGCTGACGATGATCTTCCTGCCCCACATGACAGAGTTATTGCTCCATTAGCTGCCTGGCCCTGCAATTTGCCAATATAACCTTGCTGACTCTGTGAATATCCAGTCAGCTCATTACAGTCCTGTATCAATTCAATGAGGAACAGAAATTAAAACTATTCACATTAGAGGGAGAATTCGACCAATTCTCTCAAACACGTGTCCAAAAACAGCAACCTGCATTTATATAGCCCCTTTTACATATCAAGGTTATCCACAGTAGTGTAAATTTTTAATAATCGTTCAGGGTATGTGGGCTTCGCTGGCTGGGCCAACATTTATTGCCCATCCCTAATTGCCCTTGAGAAGGTGGTGGTAAGCTGCCTTCTTGAACCACTGCAGTCCATGTGGTGTAGGTACACCCACAGTGCTGTTAGGGAGGGAGTTCCAGGATTTTGACCCAGTGACAGTGAAGGAACGGCGATATATTTCCAAGTCAGGATGGTGAGTGACTCGGAGGGGAACTTGCAGGTGGTGGTGTTGCCTCGTGTCTGCTGTCTTTGTCCTTCTAGATGGTAGTGGCTGTGAGTTTGGAAGGTGCTGTCGAAGGAGGCTTGGTGAATTCCTACAGTGCATCTTGTAGATGGTACACACTGCTGCTACTGTGCATCAGTGGTGGAGTGAGTGCATGTTTGTGGATGTACTGCCAATCTAGCAGACTGCTTTGTCCTGGACAGTGTGAAGCTTCTTGATTGTTGTGGGAGCTGCAACTCATCCAGGCAAGTGGGGAGTATTCCATCACACTCCTGACTTGTGCCTTGTAGATGGTGGACAGGCTTTGGGGAGTCAGGAGGTGAGTTACTGGTCCCAGAATTCCCAGCCTCTGACCTGCTCTTGTAGCCACAGTATTTATATGGCTAGTCCAGTTCAGTTTCTGGTCAATGGTAACTCCCCGAATGTTAATAGTGGGGGATTCAGTGATGGTAATGCCATTGAACATCAAGGGTTGATGGTTAGATTCTCTCTTGTTCGAGATGGTCATTGCCTGACACTTGTGTGGTGCGAATGTTACTTGTAACTTGTCAGCCCAAGCCTGGATATTGTCCAATTAAAAAGCAAGGTAATCTCGGGATTACTACCTCAGCCATGGGCAAACTGGCATAGGGTAAATAGAGTCAAGGCATTAAATGCATGGCTCAAAGATTGGTGAGGGAGGAATGGGTTTGAGTTCATGGGGCACTGGCACCAGTACTGGGGTAGGAGGGAGCTGTTCTGCTGGGACGGACTTCATTTGAACGGTGCTGGGACCAGTGTCCTGATGAATTGAATATCTAGGGCTGTAGAGAGGGTTTTAAACTGAATAGGGTGGGGGGGTGGCGGTTCTAGAAAGGGGATACATAGGCTTCCAAAGCAACAGGACATGGCAGCCTTGCAGGGCGGCTATTTAGGTAACAATACCCAGAGTGTGACAGGAAGGGACAGAGTGTACAAATATAAAAAAACAGCAAATAGGATCAAAGTGGGAAAAAAATTGTAAGAAGGCAAAATTAATGGCTCTTTACTTAAATGCACATAGTATTCGGACTAAAATGAATGAATTAATGGCATGAATATGGGTTAATGGGTATGATCTTAAAGCCATTACAGACACATGGTTACAAGGAGATCAAAGCTGCGAACCAAATATTCAGGGGCCTGTGACTTTTTGGAAGGACAGGAAGGAAGGAAAGGGTGGTGGGGTAGCTTTGTTAGTGCGCGATGGAATAAGTACGATAGCAAGAAAGGATCTTGGATTAGAAGATGTAGAATCCACATGAGTGGAGGAAAGAGATAGCAAGGGGAAGAAGACACTGGTGGGTATAGTCTATAGGCTAACTGGCCTGGAATATCTTGTTTTCTGCCTCCCTCCCTCCTTGAATATTTACTACTTTCCAGTCTGATGGAACCTTTCCAGAATCTAGCGAATTTTGGAAAATTAACACCCAGATATCTACTACCTGATTAGCCACCTCTTTTAAGACTCTAGGCCCATCAGGATCCAGAGACTTGTTTTCCCACAGCTCCATCAGTTTGCTCAGTACCTTTTCCCTGGTGTTTGTAATTTCACCAAGTTCCTCTCTCCCTTCCACCTCCCAATTTACAGCTATTACTGGAATGTTTTTTGTATCCTCTAAAGTGAACACAGAAACAAAATATTTGTTCATTTCATCTGCCATTTCCTTATTATCTACTATTAACTCCCCAATCTCACTCTCTAGAGGACGAACATTCTCTTTACTTACTCTTTTTCTGTTTTAATACCTTTAGAAACTCTTGCTATCCGTTTTTACATTTCTAGCTAGCTTCCTCTCATACTCTAATTTTTTTCCCCTGATTAACCTTTTAGTCATTCTCTGGCATTCTTTATGTTCTGTCCAATCACCTGTCCTGCCACTCATCTTTGCGCAGTTATATGCTTTTTCTTTAAGTTTGATGCTTTCCCTAGTTCCATTGTTAACCATGGACGGTGGGTCTTCCCCTTAGGATTTTTCTGTATTGCAGGAATATACTTATCCTGTGTATTCTGAAATATCCCCTTAACTGTCTGCCACTGCTTCTCTATTGAACTATCCTATAACCTAGTTTCCCACTTCCCTTCAGCTAGCCCAGCTTTCATCCCCACATTGTTGCCCTTTTTAAAGTTTAAAATACTAGCCTTAGACCCTTTCAAACTGGATGTAAAATTCAATCGTATTGTGGTCGCTGCTACTTAGTGGTCCCTTCACTCTGAGCTCATTGATTAATCCTGTCACGTTACACAATACCAGGTCTAAGATAACCTGCTCTCTGGTTGGTTCCAGAACGTGCTGCTCTAAAAAAAAATCTCTCTCAAAAGCATTCTATGAACTCCTCATCCAGGCTATGACTAACAATCTGATTTTTCTAGTTTATATATAGATTAAAATCACCCATGATTATTGCTGTTCCTTTATCACAAGCACACAATATTTCTTCTTGGATACTTTGTTCTACAAGGTGGTCAATGTTAGGGTCCTGTAGACCACTCCCACCAGTGACTTTTTTCTCTTACTATTCCTCATCTTCATCCAAACTGATTCTACATCCTGATCTCCAAGGTCACCTCTAACAATTGCACAAATGTCAGGCCTTTTATGCATATGAAAAAAGCAAGAGGGGAGCCAGGGAAAGGGTAGGCCCACTCAGGGACAGAGGTGGGATTCTGTGTGTGGAGCCAGAAGAAATAGGAGAGATACTAAATGAGTACTTCTCATCAGTATTCACCAAAGAGAAGGACTTAGCGGTCGATTTGTCTAGGGAAGAGTGTGTAGAAAGTTTGGATCATGTTGAGATCAAAAAAGAGGTGTTAGGTATCTTGAAGAATATTAAGGTGGATAAGTCCCCAGAGCCAGATGGGATCTACCCCAGAGTGCTGAGGGAGGCAAGGGAGGAGATTGCTGGGTCCTTGACAGAAATCTTTGTATCCTCACTGGCTACAGGTGACGTCCCAGAGGATTGGAGAATGGCCAATGTTGTTCCATTGTTTAAGAAGGATAGCAGGGATAATCCAGGAAATTACAGGCCGGTGAGCCTTATGTCAGTGGTAGGGAAATTATTGGAGAAGATTCTTCGTGACAGGATTTACTACCATTTGGAAGCAAATGGGCGTATCAGTGAGAGGCAGCATGGTTTTGTGAAGGGGAGGTCGTGTCTCACTAACTTGACCGGGTTTTTCGAGGAACTGACAAAGATGATCGACAATGGAAGGGCAGTGGATGTTATCTACATGGATTTCAGTAAGGCCTTTGACAAGGTCTCTCATGGCAGACTGGTACAGAAGGTAAAGTCACACGGGATCAGAGGTGAACTGGCAAGATGGATACAGAATTGGCTTGGTCATAGAAGACAGAGGGTGGCAGTGGAAGGTGCTTTTCTGAATGGAGAGCTGTGACTAGTAGAGTTCCGCAGGGACCAGTGCTGGGACCTTTGCTGTTTGTGGTATACATAAATGATTTGGAGGAAAATGTAACTGGGCTAATTAGTAAGCTTGCAGACAACACTAAGGTTGGAGGAGTTGCAGATAGTGAAGAGAATTGTCAAAGGATACAACAGGATATAGATCGGTTGGAGACTTGGGCGGAGAAATGGCAGATGGAGTTTAATCCGGACAAATGCGAGGTAATGCATTTTGGAAGGTCCAAGCATTTTGCAGGAATTATACAGTAAATGGCAGAACTCTTAAGTGCATTGACGGGCAGAGGGATCTGGGTGTACAGGTCCACAGGTCACTGAAAGTGACAACGCAGGTGGATAAGGTAGTCAAGAAGGCATATGGCATGCTTGCCTTCATTGGCAGGGGTATTGAGTATAAAAGCTGGGAAGTCATGCTGCAGCTGTATAGAACCTTGGTTAGGTCACACTTGGAATATTGCGTGCAATTCTGGTCGCCACATTACCAGAAGGATATGCAGGTGTTGGAGAGGGTGCAGAGGAGATTTACCAGGATGCTGCCTGGTCTGGAGGTTATTAGCTATGAGGAGAGGTTGGAGAAACTCAGATTGTTCTCACTAGAGCGACGGAGATTGAGGGGCGACTTGATAGAAGTTTACAAAATTATGAGTGGCATGGACAGAGTAGATAGTCAGAAACTTTTTCCCAGGGTGGAAGAGTCAATTACTAGGAGACATAGATATAAGATGAGAGGAGAAAACTATAGAGGAGATGTGCGGGGCAAGTTTTTTACACAGAGGGTAGTGAGTGTCTGGAATTCGCTGCCAGAGGAGGTGGTGGAAGCAGGTACGATAGTGGTGTTTAAGAGGCAGCTTGACAAATACATGAATAGGATGGGAAAAGAGGGATACGGACCCCGGAAGTGTGAAATGTTTTAGTTGACGGGCAATATGATCAGTGCAGGCTTGGAGGGCCGAAGGGCCTGTTCCTGTGCTGTACTTTTCTTTGTTCTTTGATTAATAGTGCTACCCCTCCATCTTTACCCAGCTTTCTATTCTTCTTGAGTGTCATGTACCCCTCAATATTTGGGACCCATCTTTTGTCATCCTGCAGCCATATCTCTCTAATGGGTATCAGATCAGATTTATTTACTTCAATGTGCACAATCAATTCATTTACTTTATTATGAATGCTACACACATTCAAATACAGAGTGTCTAGTTTTGTCTTTCTGTTATTTTTGTAGCATCCAGTCTTGCTTATTGGTATGTTCTTAACTTTTATCTCTCTGTTCCTTCCTGCCATTTTCTGAACCTCATTTCCCATATCACTATTACAATCTCCTGCTTTGAATCTACCCCTTGAAATGGCACGTTTACCCAAGCTTGATCCCTTACCCCGCCTGTTTAGTTTAAATCTCCTCTACTTTCTTAATTATACTACTTGCAAGGATACTCGTCCCAGCACGGTTCATGTATAAACCATCCCAACAGGACAGCCCCCACTTTCCCCAATACTGGTGCCAGTGCCCCACAAACTGGAACCCACTTCTCCCACAGTCTCTCAGCCACACATTTGTCTCTCTAATCTTATTTTTCCTTTGCCAATTTGCATGTGGCTCGGGTAATAATAGAGATTATTACGTTCAAAGATCTGCTTCTTAATGTGGTATCAAGCTCCTCATACTGACTACGCAGAACCTCTTTCCCAGTTCTACCTGTGTCATTGGTACCTACATGGACAACAATAACTGGACCATCCCCCTCCCACAGCAAATTGTTCTCCAGCCCTGAGCAGATGTCTTGAACTCTGACACCAGGCAGGCAACACAGCTGTCTGGACTCTCGCTTTTGGCTGTAGAGAACAGTGTCACTATACTCCCCTCACTATACTATCCCCTGCTAGCATGATGTTCCTTTTTGATTCTCCCGTTTGAGTAGTTTCCTGTACCACAGCACAATGGTCAGCCCGCTCCTCCACCCTACAGAATCACTGAATCACAGAATCACACAGTGCAGAAGAGGCCCTTCGGCCCATCGAGTCTGCACCAACACCTGAGAAACACCTGACCTACTTACCTAATCCCATTTACCAGCACTTGGCCCATAGCCTTGAATGTTCTGATGTGCCAAGTGCTCATCCAGGTACTTTTTAAATGTTATGAGGCAACCCACCTTCCCCACCCTCCCAGGCAGCGCATTCCAGACCGTCACCACCCTCTAGGTAAAAAAGCTTTTCCTCACATCCCCCCTAAACCTCCTGCCCCTCACCTTGAACTTATGTCCCCTTGTGACTGACCCTTCAACTAAGGGGAACAGCTGCTCCCTATCCACCCTGTCCATGCCCCTCATAATCTTGTACACCTCGATCAGGTCGCCCCTCAGTCTTCTCTGCTCCAACGAAAACAACCCAAGTCTATCCAACCTCTCTTCATAACTTAAATGTTTCATCCCAGGCAACATCCTGGTGAATCTCCTCTGCACCCCCTCCAGTGCAATCACATCCTTCCTATAATGTGGTGACCAGAACTGCACACAGTATTCCAGCTGTGGCCTCAATAAGGAACTATACAACTCCAACATGTCCTCACTACTTTTGTAATTTATGCCTCGATAGATAAAGGCAAGTGTCCCATATGTCTTTTTCACCACCCCACTAACATGCCCCTCCGCCTTCAGAGATCTATGGACACACATGCCAAGGTCCCTTTGTTCCTCAGAACTTCCTAGTGTCATGCCGTTCATTGAAAACTTCCTTGTCAAATTACTCCTTCCAAAGTGTATCACCTCACACTTTTCAGGGTTAAATTCCATCTGCCACTTATCTGCCCATTTGACCATCCCGTCTATATCTTCCTGTAGCCCAAGACACTCAACCTCACTGTGAACCACCCGGCCAATCTTTGTGTCATCTGCAACCTTACTGATCCTACCCCCCACATAGTCATCTACATCATTTATATAAATGACAAATAATAGGGGACCCAGCACAGATCCCTGTGGTACACCACTGGACACTGGCTTCCAGGCACTAAAGCATCCTTCTGTCATCACCCTCTGTCTCCTACAACTAAGCCAATTTTGAATCCACCTTATCAAATTACCCTGTATCCCATGTGCATTTGCCTTCTTTTTAAGTCTCCCATGTGGGACCTTATCAAAGGCTTTGCTGAAATCCATATAAACTACACTAACTGCACTACCCTCATCTACACATCTGGTCACCTCCTCAAAAAATTCAATCAAATTTGTTAGGCATGGCCTCCCTCTGACAAAGCCATGCTGACGATCCCTGATCAAACCGTGCCTCTCCAAGTGGAGATAGATTCTCTCCTTCAGAATTTTCTCCAATAGTTTCCCTACCACTGACGTGAGACTCACTGGCCTGTAGTTCCCTGGCTTATCTCTACAACCCTTCTTAAATAGCGGAACCACATTAGCTGTTCTCCAGTCCTCTGGCACCTCCCCAGTGGCCAGAGAGGAATTAAAAATTTGGGTCAGAGCCCCTGCGATCTCCTCCCTTGCCTCCCTCAGCAGTCTGGGACACAAATCATCTGGACCTGGAGATTTGTCCACTTTTAAACCGGCCAACACCTCCAATACCTTGTCACTCCCTGTATCAATTTGCTCAAGAACCTCACAGTCTCTCTCCCCGAGTTCGATACCTTCATCCTCATTCTCTTGGGTGAAGACGGATGTGAAGTATTCATTCAACACTCTAGCGTTGTCCTCTGGCTCCACCCATAGATTGCCCCCTTGGTCCCTTATGAGCCCAACTCTTTCCCTGGTTATCCTCTTCCCATTGATATACTTATAGAACATCTTGGGATTTTCCCTACTTTTACCAGCCAGAGCTTTCTCATATCCCCTCTTTGCTCTCCTAATTGCTTTCTTAAGCTCCACCCTGCATTGTCCGTACTCCACTAATGCCTCTGCTGATTTGTTTCCCTTGCACCTGCTAAAAGCCTCTCTTTCCCTTCTCATTGTAACCTGAATATCTTTGGTCATCCATGGTTCTCTGGGCTTGTTACTCCTTCCTCTCACCCTTGAGGGAACATGTTGAGCCTGTACCCTCCCCATTTCCTTTTTGAACATCCCCCACTGCTCCTCTGTAGATTTCCCCACAAGTAGCTGTTCCCAGTCTACCTTGGCCAGATCCTGCCTTATTTTACTAAACTCCACTGTCCTCCAATCCAAAGCATTTTTTTGCAACTTGTCTATTTCTTTGTCCATAACAAACTTAAACTGTACCATGCTGTGGCCGCTATCACTAAAATGCTCCCCCACCACCACCTCAGCCACCTGTCCGGCTTCATTCCCCAGAATTGGGTCCAGCAATGCACCGTCCCTTGTTGGACCCTCTACATATTGACCTAAAAAGTTCTCCTGTACACATTTCAAGAAATCCACTCCATCCAAGCCCTTAACATGATGTCTATACCAATTAATGTTGGGAAAGTTGAAATCACCAAATATAATTACCCTATTGTTATTGTTTTTACACACCTCCACAAACTGTGCACATATTTGCTCCTCAATTTCCCATTGACTATCTAGGGGTCTATAATAAACACCTAACAATGTGGCTGCCCCTTTTTTATTCCTAAGCTCTACCCACAAATCTTCATTCAATGCCCCCTCCAAGATATCATCTCTCCTTACTGCAGTAACTGACTCCTTAAATAATAATACAATGCCTCCTCCTGTTGTACCCCCTCCCCTGTCTCACCTGAAGATTCTATATCCTGGAATGTTGAGCTGCCAATCCTGCCCCACCCTCAACCACATCTCAGTGATGGCTACAATATCACAATTCCACGTGTCAATCCTCACCCTTAACTCATCCATTTTACCTGTCATACTCCTGGCATTAAGGTAGAGGCCTTCCAGCCTTGCCTTATTCCCTTGAAGCTTAATGCAGCTGTACTCCCTCTGACTTGATTGTTTTACTGTATTATGATGTGTCCCTATTCTGCTAACATTCTGTGTCCCCTCCCCCTGCTGAATTAGTTTAAACTCCTCCCAACAGCACTAGCAAACCCACCCACAAGGATGTTAGTCCTGCTCTGGTTCAGATGTAGACCGTCCCACTTGTACAGGTCCCACCTTCCCCAGGAACGGTCCCAGTGATCCAGGAATCTAAAACCCTCCCTCCTGCACCAACTCTTAAGCCACATATTCACCTGCGCTATTCTCCTATTTCTGAGCTCACTAGCACATGGCACTGGGAGTAATCCAGAGATTACAACCCGAGAGGTCTTGCTTTTTAGTCTACAGCCTAACTCCCTGAATTCTTGATGCAAGACCTCATCCCTCTTTCTGCCTATGTCATTGGTACCAACATGTACCATGACCTCTGCCTTATCACCCTCGCTCTTCAGGATGCCCTGCAGCTGTTCAGTGACATCCCGGACCCTGGCACCAGGGAGGCAACACACCATCCTGGAGTCACGTTGATGGCCACAGTAGTGCCTATCTGTTCCCCTGACTATAGAATCCCCTATTACTATTGCTCTTCCTCCCCTCCTCCCCTCCTGTACAGACAGGCTGCTTGTGACACCAGAAGCTTGGCTCTGTCCGCGCTCCCTGGAGGAACCAGCGCCCTCATCAGCCTCCAAAGTGGAATACCGATTTGCGAGCGGGACCCCAGGAGACTCCTGAACTACCTGCCTGTTTCTCTTGGACTGCCTGGTGGTCACCCATTCCCTTCCTTCCTCAAGTCCCTTCAGCTGTGGTGTGACCACCTCTCTAACCATGCTATCCATGATGCTCTGAGACTCACGGATGCTCCACAGTGTCCCCAGCCGCTGTTCCAGCTCTGAAACCCAAGCGTCCAGGAGCTGCAGCTAGACACACTTCCTGCTCACATGCTGGTCCCGGGCACTGGAAATGTTCCCGGCTTCCCACATGGAGCATGAGGAGCACACCACGGCTTTGAGCTCTCCTGACATGACTTATCCATTTAAATTAAACCTTTTAAGCCTTTAAGCCTTGTAGCCTCTACTTCTGCAGCAGGAATAACTGGTAAGTAGTGGGTAAGGTCGGCTAAGTAGTTACTACTTCAGTCACTTATAGTTTAAGGTCTTTTAGTGGTTAATACTTATATATTCTATAGTAATGAGGATCAGGAAAGAAGGGCCCGAGAGTAATTGATTTAAGAGGTTTAATTTAAAGGGATAAGTCATGTCAGGAGAGCTCAAAGCCGTGGTGTGCTCCTCGTGCTCCATGTGGGAAGCCGGGGACATTTCCAGTGCCCGGGACCAGCATGTGTGCAGGATGTGTGTCCAGCTGCTGCTCCTGGACGCTCGGGATTCAGAGCTAGAACAGCGGCTGGGGACACTGTGGAGTATCTGTGAGGCTGAAGATTTGAGAAGTTGGATAGCAAAGAAAAAATGCAAAGAGCACCTCTTCCCCTATGCACAAAATTAACACTGTGCACCAAGTTGCCAATGCCCACACTCACTCTGGCTGTGTCTCACTCACGATGAGGCCTCTCACCTGTTCATGTGCAAGCAGACCTCACTTTTGTCCACACAGGCTATGAGCAACTCAACCCTGTTTGACAATTGCAAAGCCTGAGGCTTCTCCCCTACTGTCTGCTCGGTCCCATTACCTGCCTCACTGACAGTCACATCCTCCTGTCCCTCACTGCTGACCAAAACAGATGACCCTATTCTAAGATATGTGACCATCTTATGGAACAAAATGTCCAGGTATTTCTCCCTTTCCCGTGTGTTGGGCAGTGTCTGCAGTTTGGTTTCCAGATCAATAATCCTAATCCGCTATCCCTCAAACTGCTTACACTTTTTGCAGATGTGTTTGTTCTAGATTGTCTTAGCTTCCAAAAGCTCCCACATCTCACAGGTGCAACATAACACCTGTCCCACCATTCTAACTTATGTTATTTCGTTAACCTAAGTTAATTACTCACTTAATTAACTTAGAATAATTCCTATGTGTACCACACCTCTCCTCCATACACTGAATACTCACATGAACCTAATTCACTTACTCACTTGGTCTCCAGCTCACTCCAGTGTGGACGTCTCCTTGCACACCCCTTACCGATTGTACTATTTGAACAGCTGTCTCTTTCATGAACCCTCAGATGAGTCACTAGCTTTGTTTAACTTCCCGCTACAGTAATTAACACCACTTGAACCAACTGCTTTCAGGTGATTGACAGTTAACTGCCACTCCAGGCAGCTTTCTGTTTAACAGAGCTAACCTCACTTTACTTGAAGGTTAGTACCATGTCAGATTTTCATTCTTAATCTATAGTTAAAACCTGAAAAGGATTTACCAGAAGTTACCATGTGAATCTAATTTGCAACTCACTCAGTCTCTGTCTCACTCTGGCCGCCTGCCTCATTGTGCATCATTTTCTGATCTATCACAATTTCCTCTTGTTTCTTTTAACAGCTTGGGTTACATTTTATCCGGCCACATCATTTATTCACTTTCAAGGCTGGTAATCCCATTAATGCTTTCTCTCTCCCTATGGTTATCAAATCCAATACATCACACTCCTCCTCAGTGATAATGTGTCCATTGCCACACTCTTGTGAAGACAGATGCAAAGTGTTCATTCAGAACCACATGAACATCCTTCACCTTCACACAAAGGCTTACAGTCTTGACCTTGTATGGGCCCTACAGGAGCTGGAGGAGGTTACAGAGATAGGGAGGGTTGTAGGGGGCTGGAGGAGGTTACAGAGATAGGGAGGAGTGTAGGGACTGGAGGAGGTCACAGAGATAGGGAGGGGTGTAAGGACTGGAGGAGGTTACAGAGATAGGGAGGGGTGTAGGGACTGGAGGAGGTTACAGAGATTAGGGTGTTGTAGGGGTTGGAGGAGGTTACAGAGATAGGGAGGGGTGTAGGGGCTAGAGGAGGTTACAGAGATAGGGAGTGGTGTAGAGGCTGGAGGAGTTTACAGAGATAGGGAGGGTTGTAGGGGCTAGAGGAGGTTACAGAGATAGGGAGGGTTGGAGGTGTTGGAGGAGATTACAGAGATAGGGAGGGGTGTAGGGACTGGAGGAGGTTACAGAGATATGGAGGAGTGTAGGGGCTGGAGGAGGTTCCAGAGATAGGGAGGGGTGTAGGGACTGGAGGAGGTTCCAGAGACAGGGGGTGGTGCAGGGACTGGAGGAAATTACAAGGATAGGGTGGAGTCTAGGGGCTGGAATAGGTTACAGAT
Organism: Carcharodon carcharias; assembly: GCF_017639515.1. Lineage (NCBI taxonomy): Eukaryota > Metazoa > Chordata > Chondrichthyes > Lamniformes > Lamnidae > Carcharodon > Carcharodon carcharias. The sequence continues at coordinate 120,148,684 of NC_054482.1, forward strand.
TTAGGGAGCAGTTTAGGGACTGGAGGAAATTACAGAGATAGGGAGGGGTGTAGGCGCTGGAGGAGGTTACAGAGATAGGGAGGGGTGTAGGGCCTGGAGGGGATTACAGAGATAGGGAAGGTATAGGGTCTGGAGGAGATTACAGAGATAGGGAGCTGTATAGGGTTTGGAGGAGCTTACAGACATAGGTAGCATTATAGGGATTAGAGGAGGTGACAGAGATAGGGAGCAGCCTAGGGTTTGGAGGAGGTTACAGAGATAGGGAGGGTTGTAGGGGCTGGTGGAGGTTACAGAGATAGGGAGGTGTGTAGAGGCTGGAGGAGGTTACAGAGATAGGGAGGGGGTGTAGGGGCTGGAGGGGGTTGCAGAGATAGGGAGGTGTGTAGAGGCTGGAGGAGGTTACAGAGATAGGGAGGTGTGTAGGGGCTGGAGGAGGTTACAGAGATAGGGAGGGGGTGTAGGGGCTGGAGGAGGTTACTGAGGTAGGGAGGGGTGTAGGGACTGCAGGAGGTTACAGATTTAGGGAGCACTATAGGGGTTGGAGGAGGTTACAGACATAAGGAGAGCTTCAATCACACTTGACTGAAGCTGTTATCTTCATTACAACAGTTTATCTGTAACGATCTGACACCCTCGAGCTACATAGAGAGCAGCTGGCTACAGGAATCTGGGAGTTTAATATAATATTGAAGTGTTGTGATGTCTGGGGCCAGAGGAATAAATGGCTGAAGCTGCTGTTTATTGGTTTATTACAATCTGGAAGATCGCCCTGGTAACAACACAGATACAGAAAAGATGTAACGTGCCTCTGAATCAATCAGAACAGGAAGAGCATTAAGGAAGATGAGACGGCTCTGTACAAGGCATAGAAATATCGAATCTTACAGCACAAATCGAGGCCATTCAGCCCATCATACCTGTTGCAAGCTCTTTGAAAGAGCCATCCAATTAGACCCAGAACCCTGTTCCTTCCCCATAGCCCTGAATACTTCTCCCCTTAAAATATTTATCCAATTCTGTCAGGTTCCAAATCACAACAACTCACTGTGTAAAAAAAAATTCTCCTCATCTCCCCCTCTGGTTGTCTTACTGATTCTCTTCAATCTGTGTCCCTCTGGTTACCGACACTCCTGCCACTGGAAACAGTTTCTCCTTATTACTCTATCCAAACTCTTCATGATTTAATTTTGTGGTGAGATTGGAGAAGCTGGGAATATTCTCCTGAGAGCAGAGAAGCTTAAACAGAGAGTTAATAGAGGTGTTCAAAATCATGAATCGTTTTCATTATAATTATAATTACTGTATCAATAATATAATTATAATTATTATAAAACGATCCTGTAACCGGGCTAATAGATTACTCCCAACTCCCTGAGCCCTTATCTCGAACAACAACCTTCCGTCTGTGACCTTATCGAAGGCTTTTTGAGAATCCAAATGTACCAAATCCACCAAATGTATCAAACTCAAATAGATTTGACAAATATAATTTTCATTTCATAAAACCATGCTGTCTCTGCCTAATCATATTATGATTAAGAAACATAAACTATGGTTGAATTGTGACTCCCGGAGGCTCCATGAGGGAGGGACATGTGCAGAAATTGAAGCCGAGATCTATTAACTGAACGAGTCTCAGAAATGTCAAGTGTTCCTCAGAGAAAATGGTTAATGATCCATTTCACTCACAAGTGTCTCCTTATTCAGCAAGGACAAGCAGCTGGTAGAGTTTCTCAGAGAGAGTAAGGAGGGTGATCAAAGATAGAGTGAAGGAAGTGGCTTCAAAGGATGAGTTTGGAAAGTGCTGCGGGTGTCTGGGATGTGGGAGGATGAGATTGTTTTATTCCAGGAAGGGTGAGCAGCTGACCTGTCAATTACTGTCGTCCATTCTGTGAGCTCTCACTCTCCAGCACAGGGAGATCCCAGCCACTAAAGCTCTGTGTTTGTTCTTTCAGGATCATTGTCAAGGGAGAAGGCCTAACAGAGAAAACAGGGTTAAGATTGTTAACTGTTCAGAGATTTTCCAGCTGTGAGATTCTATCCCCTTTTTCATCCAGGGAGCTCTGGATTTGTTTGCCCTACCTTTCCCTTTTGATGGAATATACTTTGACTGCGCCCGAACTAATTCTTTTTTGAAGGTAGCCCATTGTTCAGCTAAAGCTTTTCCTGACAATCTTTCATTCCAGTCTATCTGGCCCAGTTCCGTTCTTGCCCCATTGAAGTCGGCTCTTGTCCAGTTAATTATTTTTACTCTGGATTTCCTATTGTCCTTTTCTATCATCATCCTAAAATGTACAATACAATGATCACTGTCTCCTAAATGTTCCCCCACTGACACTTGATCTACTTGGTCCGCCTCATTTCCAAGAACCAGATCCAACAGTGTGTCTTTTCTTGTTGGATTGGACACGTACTGCTGTAGAAAATTCTCCTGAACACAATCTGGGAACTTTTGCCCCTCTCCACCCTTTACACTATCACTATCCCAGTCTACATTCGGGTAATTAAAGTCCCCCATTATAACTACTCTATAATTTTTTCATTCATTCTCGGGATGTGGACTTCGCTGGCTGGTCCAGCATTTATTGCCCATCCCTAGTTGCCCTTGAGAAGGTGGTGGTGAGCTGCCTTCCTGAACCGCTGCAGTCCATGTGGCAAAGGTATAATGCTTGAATCTCTCTGTAATTTCCTCTCTGTAATTTCTCTGCAGATTTGTTCTTCTATGTCCTGCTCACTATTTGGTGGTCTATAGACTACACCGAGCAATGTAATTACACCCTTTTTGTTCCTTAGCTCTGGCCAAATTGATTCTGTCCTTGAACCCTCTGGGACATCCTCTTTCTCCAGCACTGCGATGCTCTCCTTAATGAATACCACCACCCCTCCTCCTCTCCTTCCTTTCCTATCTTTTCTGAACACCTTGTACCCGGGAATATTTAACACCCAGTTCTGCCCTTCCTTGAGCCAGGTCTCTGTTGTCTCCACAACATCACATTTTCACATGGCAATCTGCGCCTGTAACTCCCCGATCTTATTTACTATACTCCGTGCATTCACATACATGCATAGTGACCCTGATTTAGATTTTGTTAATTTCTCCCTCACCCCGACTTTACCTATTAACTTACTATTCTCTATATTAGTGCTACCTGTCCCTCCCAGTATTTTGTGCACCCTGGTATTCCTCTCTAGTATTTTCTCTTGGTTCCTGCGCCTCTGCCAATTTAGTTTAAAACCCTCCCAACAACACTAGCAAAACTCTCTGCAAGGAACTCAGCCCCAGCTCTGTTCAGGTACAACCCGTCCGGCTTGTACAGGTGCCATCTCCCCCAGAGCCAGTCCCAGTGTCCCAGGAATCTAAAGCCCTCCCTCCTGCACCATCTTTCCAGCCACACATTCGTCTGCTTCATCCTCCTATTTCTGTCCTCACCGGCATGTGGCACAGAGAATAATCCAGAGATTACTACAGTTGAGGTCTTGCTTGCTCATTTTGTGCATAGCTGCCTGAATTCTGATTGTAGGACCACATCCCCCTTCCTATCATTGGTCCCAATGTGGACCAGAACCTCTGGCTGTTGACCCTCCCCCAGAAGAATATCCTGCAGCTGCTCTGTGACACCCTTGACCCTGGCACCAGGGAGGCAACACACCATCCTGGAGTCACGTCTACAGTCACAGAAGCACCTGTCAGTTCCCCTAACCAATGAATCCCCTGTCACAATAGCTCTTCCTTTCTTCCTCCTCCCCTCCTGTACAGCCGAGCCACTCGTGGTGTGACAAACCTGACTCTGACTGCACTCCTCTGAAGAACCAGCACCCTCACCAGCTTCCAAAACTGAAAACTGATTTGTGAGCAGGACCCCATGGAACTCCTGCAATACCTGTCTACTTCTCTCGGACTGCTTGATGGTCACCCATTCCCTCTCTGTCTCCAGGCCCTTAGGCTGCATTGTGACCACCTCTCTGAACGTGCTATCCACATAACTCTCAGCCTCGCCGATGGGCCACAGTGACTCCAGCCGCTGCTCAAGCTCTGAAACCCAGGGCTCAAGTTTCTGCAGCTGACAGCACTTCCTGCACATGTGGTCGTCTAGGGCACTGGTAGTGTCCATGACTTCACACATTTTACAGGACACGCATCCCGCTTCACTGAGCTGCCCTGCCATGTCTTAAGTCTACTTTCCTTTTGTCAACTTTATTCTGCTTTGTATTATTTTAGTTACTTTATTATGTTGGTGCTAAATTTCCCTTATTCCTGGTACTTCTCAGTTAAATCCAAGTGTAGCCATTTGTTTAAAAATATTACACTTTTGTAATTTACTCACCAGGTCCTACTTACCAAGGCCTCCTCTCTTCTTCCTAAGGAAAGGGAGAAAAGGAAAGGAGCTCGTCCCTCCTCACCGAACTCCCTCAGCCACCTCTCTTCTCCAACTCTCACTAATTCTTGCACTGTTTTTACAGCTTCTCTGCTCTCCTCTAGGTGCTACTGACTGTCCATCCGAGGGTCCTCCTCTCACACTCTCCTCTAGGTGCTGCTGACTACCTGTCCCAGGGTCCTCCTCTCACACTCTCCTCTAGGTGCTGCTGACTGCTTGTCCCAGGGTCCTCCTCTCACTCTCTCCTCTAGGTGCTGCTGACTGTCTGTCCCAGGGTCCTCCTCTCACACTCTCCTCTAGGTGCTGCTGACTGTCCCAGGGTCCTCCTCTCACACTCTCCTCTAGGTGCTGCTGACTGTCCCAGGGTCCTCCTCTCTCACTCTCCTCTAGGTGCTGCTGACTGTCCCAGGGTCCTCCTCTCACACTCTCCTCTAGGTGCTGCTGCTGACTGTCCCAGGGTCCTCCTCTCACACTCTCCTCTAGGTGCTGCTGACTGTCCCAGGGTCCTCCTCTCACACTCTCCTCTAGGTGCTGCTGACTGTCCCAGGGTCCTCCTCTCACACTCTCCTCTAGGTGCTGCTGACTGTCCCAGGGTCCTCCTCTCACACTCTCCTCTAGGTGCTGCTGACTGTCCCAGGGTCCTCCTCTCACTCTCTCCTCTAGGTGCTGCTGACTGTCTATCCCAGGGCCCTCCTCTCACACTCTCCTCTAGGTGCTGCTGACTGTCCCAGGGTCCTCCTCTCACACTCTCCTCTAGGTGCTGCTGACTGTCTGTCCCAGGGTCCTCCTCTCACACTCTCCTCTAGGTGCTGCTGACTGTCTGTCCCAGGGTCCTCCTCTCACTCTCTCCTCTAGGTGCTGCTGACTGTCCCAGGGTCCTCCTCTCACACTCTCCTCTAGGTGCTGCTGACTGTCTGTCCCAGGGTCCTCCTCTCACACTCTCCTCTAGGTGCTGCTGACTGACTGTCCCAGGATCCTCCTCTCACACTCTCCTCTAGGTGCTGCTGACTGACTGTCCCAGGGTCCTCCTCTCACACTCTCCTCTAGGTGCTGCTGACTGTCCCAGGGTCCTCCTCTCTCACTCTCCTCTAGGTGCTGCTGACTGTCTGTCCCAGGGTCCTCCTCTCACACTCTCCTCTAGGTGCTGCTGACTGTCTGTCCCAGGGTCCTCCTCTCACACTCTCCTCTAGGTGCTGCTGACTGTCTGTCCCAGGGTCCTCCTCTCACACTCTCCTCTAGGTGCTGCTGACTGTCCCAGGGTCCTCCTCTCACACTCTCCTCTAGGTGCTGCTGACTGTCCCAGGATCCTCCTCTCACTCTCTCCTCTAGGTGCTGCTGACTGTCTGTCCCAGGATCCTCCTCTCACTCTCCTCTAGGTGCTGCTGACTGTCCCAGGGTCCTCCTCTCACACTCTCCTCTAGGTGCTGCTGACTGTCTGTCCCAGGGCCCTCCTCTCACACTCTCCTCTAGGTGCTGCTGACTGACTGTCCCAGGGTCCCCCTCTCACACTCTCCTCTCTTCTTCTTTGTGAAGTTGAGCTGTTCCTCAGTCTTCACCCTGAGTTTTTCACTGGAGCCCTCAGGGACAATTAATGCTGAACCACTCTCTGTGGATTATTAACACAGTAACAGAGCCACTGCACTGACACCAAATCTCTCCCCAACATCCGTGTTGAGGAGCAGCATCTCCTCAGGAGTCAATATTACTCCCAGTGATTACAAACACTGAAAGAGTGTCCTCGTGTTGTTCGATTCTGAAACTCTGTTTATCTGTTGTAGTTGTGGTGATTTAAGATTCCTTTTCACAATCTGACCACATTGTCTAAACTTGGGGCTTTTTGCTGCTTTGTATCAGCCTGTTTATTCCTCCCTATTCATTTCTGTTCTGATCGGGTTCCATCAGGAAATCTCTCTCTTCAATGATGGCAGTTTTCAAGGTTATTTCTGAGGCAGTTCATGGAAAATTCATGTGCTGACCATTCTTCAAACAGTGAGGAGATTAAACATCACCCCCTGGGCTTTGTGTCTCACTCGACAGTTTGTTTCTCAGCTGAAGGCAACGAGGAAATAAAAATGATCCTGAGAAGGGAGGAGGGGGAAAGTCACCCTGGAATAATTCCCAGGCAAGATGTGAGGGGAGTGTGGGTGAATTGAGAACGTTCCCTAAGGGTTGAAGAGACTGTGGATTCATATCTCCGTCTCCAGAAAATCCTGTGTGGCCGACAATTTCATCAGCTCAGAGTCTGCTCCCCTCCTCTCGGAGTGAAAAGGTGTATATTTCACATTTCCCACACCCCACGGAATTGTAAAAGGGAATTGTTGAAGGGGAGGTGGTGGTGTGGTGGTGTTATGGTCAGTGACCTTTATTCCAGGGTAATGCTTGGGGGTATCTGGACTCACATCCCATCATGGCAGTGAGTGAAACTTGAATTTAATGAAACGTCTGGAGTTAGAAGTCTGATAATCTGACCTACATGTGACCCCCAACCCCCCACCAGCAATGTAGCAGACTCTTAACTACCCTCTGAACAAGGGCAATTAGGGATTGGGAAATAAATGCTGGCCCAGCCAGCGACTCCCACACCCATGAACAAAAACAACCTCTCCTCAGTATAACAATATTTCTGTGTTTTGAGTTTCACAGTCGATCACGCTCTGTAGTTAATTCTTTAAAGATAGAATTAAGCTGCTATTTAACATGGTAATCTAGAATATTATCCCCAAAAGCCTCACCATAATATCATCACCCTTCAGTAATATCTTACCCTACTACAGCCCCTCCTCTTCTCCATCACCCCTTCCCCTCTCCCTCATCTCCACTCCTCCTCTCAACCCAATCCTTCCCTGCCACCTCCCCACTCCTGCTCTCCCACCTCCTCCCCTGCCCTTTCCTTACGCTCCTAAACCTCCCCATCCATCCCCTCACCCCTTCCTCCATCCCCCTCCCCCAGCCTCTCCCTCCCTCCCCCATTGCCCTCTCCCCACTCCCCCTCTCTCCTTCTCCCCTCCCCCACTCTATCCCCATTTCCTCCCCCTCCCTACTGCTCTCTCCGCTCCCCTTCCCTCCCTCATCTCTCTCTTCCTCCCTGCCCCACGCCCCCTCCCTCGCAGAGCCTCTCCATCTCCCCTCATTCCTTTCCCCTTCTCTCCCACATTTCCCCCTCCCCCCCTTACTCCTTCCTCCTCCCTCTTCCCTGTCCCCCTCCCTCCTTCCCCCTCCCCTGCTCCCTCAGAATTGTTTCTCACTCAGAGAGACTCCCCCAGGAAGTGGACTGATTGGATGGGGATTTAACAGTTGCGAATTCTCCAGCTATCGAGGTTGTGATGAAGTGATATTGCTGGAGATATCTGGAAAATGTCAAGTGGAACCTTGACTCCATATTCCATCTGACAGTGCGATCGATGGACTGAACTCTCTCCCTCGGTGTAATTACAATTCCCTCCTCAAATCACCAGCTCTTGTCAAACTCTCCCATCCTAATGATGACATTCTTTCTATTTGTCTCCCTGTACAAACCCTCCAATCGAAAGCCTCAAAAACTCATTTCAAAGAGGAATCTGAGGACTTTCACTCTCAAGATTCCCGCTTTTCAACAAATGTTTTTGTTTCATGTAGAACATCAACAACAACACCTTGCATTTATGTAGCACCTTTAACATCCCAAGGTGCTTTGTAGGAGCGCTATTGGGTAAACTCTGACACTGAGCTACATAAGGAGATGTTAGAACAGGTAGTCAAAGCTTGATTGAAGAGGTAGGTTTTAAGGAGCAGCTTAAAGGAGGAGAGAGAGGTAGAGAGAGGCTCGATGGGCTGACACTTCACTGGAGTGTCAGCCTTGACATTTATGCTCAAGTCTTGGAGTGGGACTTGAACCTGGAACTTTGTGACCCACAGGCCAGAGTGATACCCACAGAGTCACAGCTGACACTTAAGCCCAGCTCCTCCAGCCGATCCATGTTATGCTTTTCCCTTAGACGTGGAACCATTCTGGTAAATCCCCCACTGTGCCCCCTCCAATTCATTTCCTTCCTCAAAGTGCGGTGACCAGAATCGAACACAATCCTCCAGCTGGGGTTTCACTCGAGTTTTATAAAGTTTCACATCACTTCCTCCATTTTGTGTTCTATACCTTTATTTACAAAACCCAGAATCCCAAAAGCTTCATTAACTGCTTTGTTTACCTGTCCAGCATCTTAAATGATTTGCGCAGAAACGCCCCTTGGTCTCTCTGGTATTGTAATACTGTTAAAATTGACCAACCAATCTTGTGTTGCCTGTTTTGTTTTGTGGAAGGGGTTTAGATGGGGTTTGGGGATTGTCTATTTTCCCAAAGTATGCTGTCCAAGTCCAAAGTCTTTTGACCCAGAATTATTTGTCTTCAGCAAGTGTTTACACATTTGGCCCTCCACATGAGGTAGGAGCTCCTGCTCTCTTCCAGACCTCTCTTACTTCTCAGTCATGTGATCTGACATCATTATTACATCAGCATCATGTGCTTCTGATGTTAACCCTTTCCTCTACATCTCCCCCAAGTCTTTATCCTCATCAAATTCACATCCTCGTACATCTCCCCCCCGAGTCTCAGACTTCCCAGTGTTAGTCTCTGAGGTGCCTTGATCAATCTCCCTGATGTTGTTGTATGCTGTGTGTGCCCGCATGCCATTGTAATATAAAGGTGCTCAGCAGAGCAAGGGTTAACGTTGGACTGGAGAATAGCATTGCCCACAGTATGATGTATAGAGTCACATGGTAATAGACTGAGACAACACTTTAGAAGCAGTGCCATGCAAGACAGTAACTGGGATCTGTACATAGTTAACGATTAAAAATAAATAGTTAATGTTTAAACATACAAGTCTCAAGATCTCATCATTGAGGAGAGGTAGTGACATAGTGGCATTGTCCATGGTGACCATGAAACAATTGCTGATTGTCGTAAAGACCCACCTGGTTCACTAATGCCCTTTAGATAAGGAAATCTGCCGCTCTTGCTTGGTCTGGCCTTACCAATGTGGTTGACTCTTAAATGCCCTCTGAACAAGGACGCCTGCATCCCAAGAAGAACGAAGAAATATATCAAACAACGCATAATACAACAACTCTCACTTCATTTCGAGTTTGAGGATATTCCATATTCACCCTTCTGTTGGTCTGATTGCTCTTCTCCTGGTACAGCCTGTAGTGAATCTTTCTTCTTCAGGATCTGAGTACTTCCTCCAAGTGGCATCCAACATGGAGAAGTACTGACTCATCAGCTGAGGAGATAGGAGTTGGGGGGGGGGGGTTAACTTGCAGGAGGTTTCCTTGCCCAAGTTTGACCTGATTTTATGAGACTTCAGAGGGGTCCAGAGTCAATGTTGAGGACTCCCAGGGCAACTCCCCACTGCTGGGTCTGCCCAAAGATGGAGTCTGGAGCATTGAATGTAAGGTATGATTCCATGAATGTGACTAAATCAGGCTGATGATTCTCTAGTCTGTGGGATGATTATTAAGGAGGACTCTGCAGAGTGTACAGTGCTGGGTTTGCCCTAGTCATTTTCAGTGCCTAGTTTGATGCTGGGTAATGCATCCATTTTCATTCCTTTTTATTGACCTTGTTGTGTGTTTTTTTTAAACTAAACAGCTTATGAGGCCACTTCAGAGTCAGCCTAGAGTCATATGTGGCCAGACCAGGTAAAGGTGGCAGATTTCCCCTTCCCTGAATGGCATTAGTTACTGATTTTTATTAATTGAATATCAATTCCACCAGCTGCCAAGGTGGGATTTGAACCAATCTCCCCAGAGCATTAGTCCAGGTCTCTGGACTTCTAGTTCAGTGACATTCCCACCGCGCCACCACCTCCACTGCCTTTCCTCTGCTATCTCTATCCTGGTGTATTGTTTGTTCTGGTTCCATCAGAAGCTTAGAGGCCTAGCCGACTGGTCTGTGATGCCATCTTTTTAAACTTAAAATAGAACTGTCCCCAGACTGAGATAAGGAATCTGCCACTATTCTGGTCGGTAATTCTGAGCTGTAATGTGCCAAGGTTTCAGAGGAGGTTGTAAGTTGTTTAATCCTTTCAAAAGCATTTTGCTGGTCCATATTCTAGCTCCACTGTTGACCCTGTCTCAACAGCTGCCTCAAGGGCTCATTAATCTCAGCCAAATTTAGTAGGAACTTTCCTACTTGCTCCACCATCCCGAGGGATCTCTGAAGTTCCCAGGTTGTGGAAATTCTCCTATAACTTTCGCTTTTTGCGGATCAACAGTGAGTCCAGCGGCTCGTACCATGTGGCCTAGAAACTTAACCTTAGAGTTGGCAAACACACATCTTTCATTCAATGTTTGACCTACTTCCTGTAAGATTCTCAGGTCTGCTCTGGCTCTGCGATCATGCTCTTCTCTCATGGAACCATGTATAAGTATGTCATCCACATGGAACACTATTCCTTCCATGTCCTCTGAAGTGTGAGACATGTTCTCTGGAAAATTTCTGGAGTGGATGCTATTCCAAAGGGGAATCTATTGAAACAATGACGAATGGATGGTGTTATAAATGTGGTCAGCAATCTAGATTCTTTGTACAAAGGCAACTGCCAAAATTCACTGTTTGCATCCAATTTGGTAAATAAAGTGCTCTGGGCTGGTTTGGCAAGGCTCTCATCCACTGGGGCCATCGGGTGGATCTCATGTTCTGCTGATCACACAGATTCTTATAGAGACATTTGACTTTGAGACTGAAACTATAACTGAACACTATTTTGTTGACATTGTGATTGGTGAGATAACCCCTTGCTGCTGCCTCTTCTCTATTTCACCCTTGACTTTGTCCAAGAGTGGGTAAGGGATTTTCTTCAGTGTCAAGAGGCAAATTGGTTTAGCATCTGCTCATAGGGTGATATGGCAATTGGTGTAGCACCTTAGCCTGTAAACAATTTGGGGAATTCAGTTTGGGATGCAGTGCTGTAGTTCTCATCAGCAAATCCACCTATACTGCAGGTTAATTTCAGCTTCAGGAATGCTTTTCTGCTTAGTAGAGAGCAGTCTTGATTTTGAATAAGAGAGAGATTTGAGGATTTCTCAGTAATTATATTTCAGCTTTGCCATGAGCTGGCCTTTCACTTTTAATCTAGACACCGCCCCACCAATTCCCCCCAGGACTCTGTAATTTAATAGATGTGGGTTGTGATGGAATTTGTTTGAGCCATTTTAATTCATCTGGTAAAATAGAAACCCCTGCTCCTGTGTCTAATTGAAATTCTGTGGGGTGTCTATCCACTTGGAGTTTAACACTCCGATATTTGTTTTTGGTGTTATCTATCTCTCCTATGAAGGATAACACCTGCTCTTCTGCTTCTTCAGCATTTTCGAGTGACAAACAGTTTTAATGTGGCCTACTTTTTTCACAGTTGTGGCTTGTGCAGTTTGTTCCTGCCACACTGGGGACAATTTAAAATGGTGCTTTTCACATTTTACTCCACTTGGTAGGCTTAGGCTTTGGCTCACTTTCCACTTTTGGGCCAATAAACTGAATGGTCACACTCGATCTTCTCCACAGGTCCTCTCCTTTCGGGTGAATAGACACCCAATTCTGTTTCTTAACAAGATTTGTCCCAGGATTTTCATTGCTTTCACCAGGATTAAATCCTCCCTTGTATGTAAGAGATCTAACAATGCTTCATCTAATACACCTACACTGATCCTGTCACACATCAGCTCACTTTTAAAATTCCATAAGCATTGTTCTCTGCCAATCTCTAGAGATTGTTGACAAACAAATCAATGCTTTCACCGAGTCTTTGCTTTCTTATATTAAAGTTAGCCCTCTCTTTGTTGTTAAGTTCCAACAGACCCTGAAACAAGAGCTGAAGACTTGCATGACTTCTTCATAAGAAGCTGAAGCCTCATCAAACCCCTGTCGTATAATTGTGTTATCAGCAATAGTTCCCACAGCATAAAGTAAGGTACTGACCTGGCCTATCGAGACTTTTTTTTTGTAATGCTGAAACAGTTCTGTACCTTGTGAACCCTTTTCTCTAGTTGTGCTACTTCTATACCTTTAATGGGCCTTCTGCACTCTGAAATAGTTCCTGGAGTGGTAGGGTTGGCTCCAAGCTCCTGCTGACCCTTGGAAATGTTCCTGCATTTGATCCTGTTTCTCCACTGCTGCTGGCTCTTTCAGACCTGTGTTCACTGCTTTGTGGTCTCTGGGACTGTATCACAGCAAGCATCCGTTGCTCCCACAATGTCTTAACACCATGGCGTCTCTTGGAATTTTTTCTTTTGCCCTGGCTGTTTGCCCAGTTGCAAGCCCTGCAGATTCTATCAGTCTTTGCTGGGTCTTTCACTCGCTGCCACTATGCTATGGTGAATGGTAGGGGTTTAGATGGGGTTTGGGGATTATCAAGACTTTTAAAAGTATGCTGCTCAAATCCAAGGTCTTTTTAACAGGATTATTTATTTACAGCAAGTGTTTAAATATTTGGACCGCTACATGAGATAAGAGCTCCTGACCTCTTCCAGATCTCTGTTATTTTTCAGTCATGTGGTCTGACATCATTATTACATTAGCATCATGCATGCTTCTGATGGCAACCCTTTACTCTGTATGTTTCTCAATTTGCCTGAAACACTTAAATGCATTAAGTTTAATTGACCATGTGACCACCAATTCCACCAGCCTCTTGAAGCCTAATTATGCCCCTCACCTGTTGACTGAACTTCCACAATTTATGTCATATGCAAATATTGAAATGGTGCTCTGCACCTGAAAACCTAATTGATAATGTATATGAAAAACACCAGTGATCCCAGTGCTCAGCACTTGGGATATGACTATCGGAGAGTCAGTACCAAAGGGGTGCAGCACCTTTGGAGGGCCAGTACATGGGGAGTTCTGCACTGTTTCAGAACATCAGTACTGAGGGATGCTGCATTGTGGAAGGGTCAGTACTGAGGGAGCGCTGCACTGTCAGGTGGTCAGTACAGAGGGAGTGCTACACTGTCAGAGGGTCAGTACTGAAGGAATGCTGCACTGTCAGAAGGTCAGTACTGAGGGAGAGCTGCAGTGTCAGAGGTCAGTACTGAGGGAGTGCTGCACTGTCAGAGGGTCAGTACTGAGGGAGTGCTGCACTGTCAGAAAGTCAGTACTGAGGGGGTACCGCACTGTCAGAGGGTCAGTACTGAGGGAGTGCTGCACTGTCAGAGGGTCAGTACTGAGGGAGAGCTGCAGTGTCAGAGGGTCAGTACTGAGGGAGTGCTGCACAGTCAGAGGGTCAGTACTGAGGGAGAGCTGCAGTGTCAGAGGGTCAGTACTGAGAGAGTGCTGCATTGTCAGAGGGTCAGTGCTGAGGGCATGCAGCACTGTCGGAGAATCAGTTCTGAGGGAGTGCTGTGCACTGTCTGAGGGTCAGTAGTGAGGGAGTGTGTAGTAATTATGGTTTTATTTAGTGTGTAATGTACCTTTAAGATTAATATTTGTTAGGAAAGACCACATGATCTGTAATAACCAACAGGAGAGTAAGATGGGCTACTTCAACAGACAGTGTAGAAATAGAGTTGGAGTCGAAAGCATGCATGTAGTTGCTGCTGGGTATATTGTAAATAAACTTAATGTTTCCACCCAAGAAGTATCTGAAGTTCAACTCTATTCCTAATTGTACATCTCAGCCACCCTACAACAAACTGGTGATGAGGATAAAACAGGATTGAACAGAAGAAATCAAGTTAGAAAGGAATTGGCACTGTACCTCACCCAGTAATTGTAAGTAGCAAGCTCCATTAGAACTGAAGAAGTTATCCCCTCTCAAAATGCCACAACTTGGGACAATTGATACTTTTGAACCAGCCACAGAAGACTAGTTTAATTACATGTAGCTCCTCAAGTTCTTTGTTCAAGCGAACGAGGTTATGGGGGAAGAGAAGAGGTGACTGATCCTCTTGAGTATTTATGGGAGCAAAACTTACCATTTGATTCATACTTTCATGGCACTCAGTGCCCCAGATTTGAAGAATTTTGATGAATTGGTGGACCTCGTGAAGGGGCATTTTCAACAAAAGCCCTCAGTCACAATGCGGAGGTTCAGGTTTAATTCAGGAAATAAAGCCCCGGGTGAGACAGTTGCATGTTATGTGGCAAATCTGAAGCAGCTAATGGAACATTGTGAGTTCGGTACGACTCTGAATGACATACTCAGAAATTGTTTGGAGTGTGGTGTGGAAGTGGACACTATTCAGAAAAGATTAATGTCCAAAGTGAGACTGGATTTCAGGAAGGTGCTGGAGATAGCATTGGCCTGGAAAGCGCTGTAAGAGATTCACAGCAATACAGGGTGCGCAAAATGGCAGCATCCTCCACATCAGGCAGGAATACTCAAGTGAAAGTTGCGCAAGAAACTAGACTCCGCTGGGATGTGGGAAACAGCCCCCACTCTCCGAAGAGTAAAGCAAAATAACTTAGCAGCGAAATCAATTTTAATGGAGGTGGAAACAATTAGTCTTTTAGCGACTGGCAGTTTAAAAATATCGAATGCTACTGTTATCACAGAAATGGGCACGAGGCAGTGCATGAAGGATTGAAACAGGCTGGGTAAATGAAAGAAGAAACCCAATGAAATCTACAATGTAGAAGAGTCTGAAACAACAAATTCAGACATTTACTCATTGTTGAATCTGAAAGTTGGAAAGACAGAACCAATATTTGTCACAGTGAAAGTAAATGGCAGACCTGTTAGAATGGAAGTGGATACAGGAGCTTCCACTACAGTAATTGGGGAATATACTTTCAGATATTTAAATAATGGTGAACATCAATTAAGTTTAGAACAAACAGCTGCCAAACTAAAAACAAAAACAGGTGAAGTAAAAGGCATAAGCAGAGTAAGTGTCCATTATGGAAGCCAATCGGCTCAGCTACCCGTGATGGTGGTAGCAGGTGAAGGGTCAAGACTCCTAGGTGAAATTGGACAAAAGTAATTAAGTTAGAATGGGCTGATATTTTCCAGTTGAGAGCAAGCGGGCTACCAGAGCTACTTAGAAAGTACACCACCATCTTCAAGGACGCACTGAGGGAAATCCAGGACCTGCAGACAAGGATTCATGTGGATCTGAAAACAACCCCTCGCTACAGGAAGACGAGACTGGTGCCATATACCCTGAGAGAAAAAGTCAACATTGAGCTGAACAGACTAGAGAAACTGAGTGTTATGTAACCTGCTCAGTTCTCAGTGTGAGCAGCACCCATTGTCACTGTCCTTAAAGTTGAACAAAGCTTTCGAATTTGTAAAGACTACAAACTGACGGTTAATAAAGTAGCCAAGCAAGACAGACACCCCATTCCCAAAAATCACAGACCTGTATACCAAGCAGGCAGGAGGGACAATGTACACAAAGTTTGACATGTGTCATGCTTATCAACAACTAGAGTTGGATAATGCCTCCCGGGAATTTGTCATAATTAATACCAACAAAGGGTTGTATTAATATACACAAAATCCTTTCAGTGTCTCCTCCGCTTGTGCCATCTCTCAGAGAGCAATGGAAAGCTCACTGCAGGGACTGTCCCAGGTTGTAGTCTATTTACACAATGTATTGGTGACAGGATTCACTGAAAAAGAGCATCCAGCGAACTTAGAGGAAGTCTTAAAATGTTTCTTGCAACACGGGTGTGTTTAAAAAAAGAAAAGTGCATGTTTGAAGTGAGGGGGGGAATCTATTTGGGTCACTGGGTAGATTCACAGGACCTCCACCCGGTTGTGGAGAAAGTGAGAGCCATAAGAGAGGCACCTGCACCAAAGAATGTCTCAGAGCTCAAATCATTCCTAGGAATGATCAACTATTATGAGCTGTTCTTACCTAATTTGTCTACAGTGCTGTCCCCCTGCATTCTCTACTCACAAAGAACCAACATTGGTCTTGGGAGGTGCCCCAGAAAGAAGCCTTCATAAAGGTGAAGCAATTGTTGCTCTCATCCAATCTATTAGTGCATTATGAGCAGCTGAAAGAATTGGTGTTGACGTGTGATGCATCTCCATATGGAGTGGGAGCAGAGCTCCATCATTGGCTGGACAACAATATGGAATGGCCAATAGGTTACATATCAAGAGCACTCACCCCAGCAGAAAAGAGATACTTGCAGACACTTTGGTGTCAAGAAATTTCACCAGTAGGTACATGGCCACCATTTTACAATTGTTTCAGACCACAACCCACTGCTCAGATTGTTTAGTGAGGAAAGGGCTATACCACCCATGGCCTCAGCAAGAATACATCGATGGGCTTTAATTCTGGCAGCTTTCGTACATTGGCCTGGAAATCAAATTACAAACACCGATCCCCTTAGTCGTTTGCCTTCACAAGAAAATGATGAGCACCTCCCAGTTCCACAGGAACTTGTTTTAGTGTTAAGTTTCTTAGATTCCTCACCAGTTTGTTCTGGACAGGTCAGAGACAAGTCAGGACCCAGTCCCACCTCAAGTATGAGAACAAGTGTTACCTGGTTGTTCATAAGAGCCTGGATCTGATGAAATGAAACTGTACTTCAACACAAGACATGAAATAACCAGCCAGGATGGTATCTTATTGTGGGGAGCATGAGTGATAATCCCTCCAAAGGGAAGGGAGCCACTTTTAGTTGGACTACAGAGGAATTTCCCAAATGAAGACCATGTCACGCAGCTTTTTATGGTGGCCTGGGATGGATGGTGAAATAGAGAGTTTAGTAGAGCACTGTGTGCAATGTCAGCAACTGCAGAAGTTGACAGTAACAGCTCCCTTACACCCATGGGAGTGGCCAGGTAGACCCTGGGTGTGGTTACACATTGACCACATTGGACCTTTCCTGGGAACAATGTTTCTGCTCATTGTCGATGCCCAATTGAAATGGTTGGACATATATGAGATGAAGTCACCAATGTTGGCCGCTACAATTGAGAAGTTTTGCCATTAACGGGTTATCAGGAGTAGTTGTTTCCGATAATGGCACAGCTTTTAGAAGTGCTGAGTTTCAACAGTTTATCAGCCTCAACGATATCACTCATGTGAAAACTGCACCCTTCCTCAAACGGACTGGCCGAAAGGATGGTTCAAGCATTCAAGACAGGCAAGAGAAAGCTCACTGGCGATTCCTTGGCAACCAAGCTTCCTTTTTCATTACAGGACCAGCCCTCACACAACAACAGGTGTCACACCTGTGGAGTTATTGTTGAAACACCGTCTCAGGATGAGATTGAGGTTAATAATGCCGAGTTTGGAGGGGAAGGTGGAAAGGAGTCAGGGAAGCCAGAAAACTAGACACAACTGTCATAGTCACGAGAGGAGATTTACCGTGGGAGAGCCGGTATATGTGAGGAACTTCAGGGAAGGACCAAAGTGGTTACCGGGTGAAGTAAGTGCAGTGACTGGACATGGAGGTGGAAGGCCGGATCATCTGGAAACATGTGGACCATTTAAGGACGAGAGAGACAAATCATCAAGATTTGGTTCCACCAATGATCCTGACCAGGTCTGCAATTCCTGTTGAGGATACTCAACCCAGGACTCACATGTCTGATGTTCCTGTAAGAGTTGAGGATACAGAACTGTGAGTGTCCAACGAAGCACCTGATGTTCAGGCAACTCTGGAAAAGAAGGTTCCTGACAAAGAATCTGAAGTTGTGGAGCTGCAACATTCCACACAGACCAGGAAACCACCTGACAGACTGAACTTGTAAACTCCTTACCCAGTGTAAATATTATGTTATCTTGAAAAATATGTACTTGTAATTACAATATGTATAGCTGAGTTAAAGGGGGAGGAATGTAGTAATTATAGTTCTATTTTGTGTGTAATGTACCTTTAAAAATAATACTTCAGGGAAGATCACATGATCTGTAGTAGCCAATAGGAGAGTAGCATGGGCTACTGCAGCAGTCAGTGTAGAGATAGAGTTGGAGTTGAAAGCACATGTGTAGTAACTGCTGAGCATATTGTAAATAAACATAATGTTTCCACTTAAGAAGTGTTTGCTGGTCAACTCTATTACCAACAGTACAACTTGGCCACCCTACAACAGAGTGCTGCACTGTCAGAGGGTCAGTACTGAGGGAGTGCTGCACTGTCAGAGGGTCAGTACTGAGGGAGTGCTGCGCTGTCAAAGAGTCAGTGCTGAGGGAGTGCTGCACTGTTGCGAGTCAATGATGAGGGAGTGCTGCACTGTCAGTGACGCCATCTTTAGGTTGAACCATGAAACTGAGTCGCTATCTCACAGCCGCCATTGGATGGGGTCCAGGGGAGATTGTTTCCTTTTTAACTTCCTTCATTTCTCTTTCTCATTCTTTTCATTCCTTTTCTCTCATTCTCCTGTCTTTTATTCCTCCTCATCTTCCCCTCTACTTTTTCCTTTTTTTATTCTTCTACTTTCTTATTGACCAACCAGATGAATGGATCAAATGTGTAAATTCCCATTTCTCCAGTAATGTAGGAAATTGTCAGTGAAGCTGTTGCTGCTGTAAGTGACGGTAACGTGTGGGAGGAAGCACAGGAGTCTGTGTTAAACTCACTCCCGCTCATATCCAAACATTGAATCTACCATTTGAAGAATGCCTCCAGGGCACTTTGGGATGTTTTAAGTGACTGAATAATCTGATTTGCTGCTGTGAAATGTGTCTTTTTCTTATTGCAATTCAGTGATTTGCCGGAAATGATCAGAATGTGGGAATAGTCAGCTAGAGAAATATTTGTTTAAACTGGGGTGTGAAGTGAGGTGGGGATAATTCACTCTGACAGATTCCAGGTTTGGAATGTAATTTGTCTTCATGCAGCGTGAGGTGAATGTTGGAATCCTCCTGTCTCAGACTGTTCCCTCATTCCCCTGTTTCTGCTCCTCTCCATCCTCACTACACATTCCACACATTCGATGCTCACACATCCGGTTTTCAGACCCAAAACAGGGACCTGAGCTTCTAATGTATCGAGTGACAGTGTGTACAGCTCAGAAACAGGCCATTCAGCCCAACTGGTTCATACTGTTCTGTACGATCCACTCCCTGAATAATGAAATTTCTCCCGAATTCCCGATGGGATTGATTAGTGACTATCTGATATTTATGTCTCCATGTTCGTGTCTCCCCAGCAGTGGAAACATCTTCTCCACGTTTATCTGATCAAACCCTTTCACAATTTTAAAGAGCTTCACCTGGTCACCCCTCAGTCTCCTCTTTTCTAGAGACAAGATCCCCAGCCTCTTCAGCTTTTCCTTATGGTTATAACCTCTCATTTACATGATCTCAATGAGCATTTCATTGCATTATACAGCAGATAACACCAACTTTAGAGCAAGCTAGTAAAATAAACCAAAGGTAAAATCTGAGCTGAGTGATTTGATGGTAATTTGAATATTTATGTTGAAAATATGTTAAGGTTGAAAGCCTTGGTCCAGTCATTCTGATGAGCTCAGCATTGATTGAGAATCTGCTATTGCAAACAGTCACTGCTGGTTATTTATTACAGGCTGCACTCAATATTCACCTCACAGGAGTGAAGAGAATGACAGCCGTGTTACCTGTGACAGTCAGACATGTTGGTCAGTAAAGTTAAAGGTCAGTCCCAGTTTACGTGGACAATATCTGATGGATAAAACACCCATTCTCACAACTGTTGGTGGACAAAAGGAATAAGTTGTGACTGAGGGAGGAGAGGCACTGGTTTTAAATGACACATCAATTTGTTGTGGTTCTTTCAATGTTTAAACACACGTGCTCTTTGATGAATCATTAATGGTGACAGACATCCATTCTGTAGAGTTGATGTGGGACACCAGTGTGGGTTTAACAGACTCACTGTGATTCCCGGCTATGGTTTCACCAGGGCTCAGTGAGCAGTGTGAAGGAGCTGATGGGAGCGGGTTATAGAGCGGCTTCTCCAGAGTTTGCCAGTTCTGGGGAGGGATTGCAATTTCCAAATGAGCTCACGTTCTCTGATCTCCATCACTCTCACTATTAATGGGAAATGATCCGGAACAAAGTAAGGGACTGAGACAAACATTCCATAAATGACCAGCGGGAAATGACTGGATCCTTTGGATATTTCCTTTATAAAGTGGGCGGACAGATCGTGAATAATGGTTTTCGAATCTCTCAGAGGCTGATGGAACGTTGATCTTTATCTCAGAGTCTGGAACACGAAGGGAGGGAATGGAAGGTTCTGTTGTTCAGACCCAATCTGGAGTAACTGGGTTCAGTTCTGGGCCCCGCACCTCAGGAAGGAGACACTGGCCTCGGAGAGGGTGCAGAGCAGAATGAGACTGGAGTTGTGAGGGGAAAATAGCAGTGTAGTGGTAATGTGACTGGACTAGTAATTTATAAACCCAGGCTAATGTTCAGGGAAGACAGGTTCCAATCCCACCATGGCAGTTGGTGCAATTTAAATTCAATTTAATAAAAGCTGGTCTCAGTAATGGTGACCATGGATCTTTTATCAATTTTCATAAAAACTCATCTGGGTCACTAAAGTCCTTTAGGGAAGGAAATCTGCTGTCCTTACCTGGTCTGGTCTACACCTGAATCCAGACCCACAGCGATGTGGTTGGCTCTTCACTGCCCTCTGGGGTGGGTTAACAAGGCATCCAGATCAAGGGCACTTGGGGATGGGCAACAAATGCTGACCTTGTCACTGACCCCCACATCCCATCAAAGAACAAAAAAGGGTTAAATTATGGGGACAGGAAACATTGACTAGACTTGTATTCCCTTGAATATCGAAGATTAAAGTGTGATCTCATTGAGATATTGAAGATGATTAAAGGATGTGACAGGGTCGATCGAGAGAACCCATTTCCTCTGGTTGGGGGTGTGGGGTCCAGAACAAATGGGAGTAGATCCTTAAAACCCACACCAGGCTGCTCAGGGGGGATGTCAGGAAGCAAGTCCTCACACAAAGGGAAGTGGAAATCTGGGACTCTCTCCCCCAAACACATTGTAGATGCTGGGGGTTCACTGCAGCTCCCAAGCCTGTGATGGCTGGGTTTTTGTTGGGTAAGATTATCGAGATATGTAACGGGGGAAATTCTGTTCAGAGTCGCTGGAACTCCCAGACTGAACACTCCACAGTCTAAAACTCGGAGAGTCTGACACCAATGCTTCTCCAGGTCAATGTAAACCTTGTGACTCTTTGTGTGATGTGGAGTGATGAGAATTCCTGCCCCTGCTTAAGACAACAAGATGGAGGAGCTGTCATGTGGGCCAATCTCTTCCAATCCAATATGTTAAACAGAGTAAATAGTGAGTGTTTGGAAATGAAGCATCGGTTCAGGTGTGGAATCTGCTCTCTCACTCTCTATTCACTGTGATTGTTTTTATATCTTGTCTTCAGTTACTATTCACTGTTTGCAGTGAGCACTGGACATTAACAAAAGGTCCTTAATCTTCACACAGACACAAGCCACAATCCAGATGACTCGTTTCAGACTGCCTTTTCAATATCATTGCTGCTCACTCTCTACTTGTTACAGTTTATTCCCTGAACACATTTCCCCCTCACACTAATGGACTTGCTCACAGTTTCTCACTGGGATCAGTTACAGTTTGTGATGGTGTTTTTCACACCTTATCACCTGCCTTCATCTCTCTGTCTCTGTCTTGTGATGTGATTCTAGATGGACGTTAGTGACTCCAGTTCATTCCCCCAGTCCTGGGGATTAGTGAGGTCTGACAGAGCAGCTGTGAACACAACACTCGCATGAGGGAGGTGGATTGATCAGAAACCGAGTTACACAATTAACCCTTCACTAACCTCACCCTCCTTAACCCTGCAACCTTCGCCAGCCCCTACACCCTTCCCTATCTCTGTAACCTTCTCCAGCCCCTACAACTCTGTAATCTCCCCAATTCGCTACAACCCTCCCTATCTCTGTAACCTCCTCCTGATACCATAATCCTCCCTAACTCTGTAACATCATCCTGCCCCAACAAACCTCCCTCTCTCTGTAAACTTCTCCAGCCCCTACACCCCTCCCTATCTCTGTAACCTCCTCAAGCCCCTACACCCCTCCCTATCTCTGTAACCTCCTCAAGCCCCTACACCCCTCCCTATCTCTGTAACCTCCTCCAGTCCCTAAACCCCTCCATTTCTCTGTAACCTCCTGCAACTGCTACACTCTCCCTATCGCTGTAACCCCCTCCAGCCCCTGCACACTTCCCTCTCTCTGTAACCTCCTCCAGTCCTTACACCCCTCCCTGTCACGTAACCTACTCCTGCTCCTACACCCTTCCCTATTCCTGTTATCTCCATCAGTCCCCAGACCCCTCCCAATCTCTTTTAACTCCTCCAGTCCCTACCTCCTGCCTATCTCTGTAACCTCCTCCAGCCACTACAACCCTCCCTATCTCTGTAACCTCCTCCAGCTCCTACACCCCTCCCTATCTCTGTAACATCCTCCAGCCCCCACACCCTCCCTATCTCTGTTTCCTCCTCCAAACCCACAAGCTCCTGAGATTTCTGTGTTCTCTCTTGTGCATTCCCGATTTTAATCGCTCCACCAATGGAGGCCGTGCCTTCAGCTGTCTGGGTCCTAAGCTCTGGAATTCTCTCCATAAACACCCATCCCTCTCTATCTCTCTCTCTCCTCCTTTCAAACACTCCTTAAAACCTCCCTCTCACTCAAAGCTTTCAGTCCTAATATCCTCTTGCACAACTCAGTGCCAGAGTTTTGTCTGGTTTACATTCCTGTGAAGCTTCTTGAGATGTGTATCTATGTTAAAGGTGCTACATAAATGCAGCTGGTTGCTTTGCTTTCACTGTGACTCAGTCAGTTCGATGTAAATGCAAGAAAACCAATCTGTCCCCACATGTCATCCACTCACTAACCAATCAGCACGGAGCCTTTAATAAACAGCAGCTCGAGCAGAAGGAAAGAAAAGGTTTGAGATGAGGAACAGAGAGCGACAGTACGTTACAACAAGAACCTCCTCCCACTCCTCACACACCCAGTCAGCCTCTCACACACAGCTTGAATTATTCATTGATGCTCAAGAAAAGATTAAACCAGGATCAAGGTGATGTGGTGAAGCCTGGGAATGAGAGGGAGAGGGAGCCAGTGACTGTGGAGAGACAGACTTGTGTCACAGTCACCCTCAGCTCTGAGCAGCTCCTAACACAAAGCTATCCTGACTTTCCGTCAGCGGAGGGTCCTGGGGTGGGGAACAGTCCAGCAGCTCATCCCTGTCCCCTCTCTCACTCCCTCTCCATAACTGAAAGATCCTTTGAGGGGAAACGAGGAGAACTCAGGATCCCAACAGAGCGGCTGGGAAGCAGCAGAGGGAGGTCAAACTGTTTCACAACGAAAGTCTATGGATCAGTGAGGGTAAGTCTCCCTGCTTCTCCCTAACTGCCTGTATCTCTGCTTGTCTCATGGTCTCTCTCTCTCTCTCTCTCTCTCTCTGTGCATATCCTCCCTCTGTCTCTTCCTCTGTATTTTTATTTCTCTGCTTCTCTCTCTCTCACTGTCTCTGCTTCTCTCTCTCTTTCTCACACTCTCTTGCAGTCTCTTTCTCTGTCCTTCTCTCTCACTCTCCCTTTCTGTCTCTGTCTCTCTTTCTTCTCTGTCTCTCTCTCTCTCTCTCACTGCCTCTCTCTCTCTCCTGTGAATTTGGAGGATCTGATGATGGGACTGTGCCAGTGAGACAGCATCGTCACACCCTCCCCGTTACACCCGATGGGAATGTTGGACAGTAAAAAGAAAGTCTATAGCGCCTTTCACCTCAGGTTTTCCAGAAATGCTCTGTAGCCAATGAAGTACTTGTGAAGTGTAGTCGCTTTTAAAATGTAGGAAACACAGCAGCCAATTTGTGCACAGCAAGCTCCCACACACAGCATTGAGACAGTGACCAAATAAACGAGCCAGCACTGACATGATGGGCTGAATGGTCTCCTGTGCTGCAAGATTCCTCTAAGAAAAGGAGCCTGCTGATTTCTGATGGTGCTTTGTGTCAAATTGGATTTATTAACCATTCACGACCAATCACCAACTGGCAGCAAAGTCTCAGTGAAAAGAATCACTGATAAAGGTGAATTAATCCTTGGGACTTAAGGAGACAGATTGTCAGGAAGACTAATCTTCCATCTGGTAACACAGAATTTGAATATTGCTGAAAAGAGAGACATGTTGTCGAAACCTTTCCTCTTCAACTCATCAGGACAAATGCAAGAATGTCAAATTTCAAACTATCACAACAATTTATATTACAGGAGAAAAAGGTGCTGATTGGTTGGCAAATCAACTCTGATTGGCCAAGATGTTGCCATGAAGGAAGCAACAGGGAATAAAAGACTCCCCAAGGTGCCAGACTTGAACACATTCCTGTTTCCAGAGAAAGGGTCCCTGTGTATAATTGTATGTATGTAAATGAGCCATGTTATAAGCTGGACTGATTATCTTAAAGTGGTTGTTAGTGTAGCGATTAGCGCACTCAGGATTGTTCAGAAAGTGCTGCCCAATCGTGGAATCCCATCTAGCAGTAGGTGTTTTGCTTTGTGTTTTTTAAATGTGGACTGGTTGTGTATGGTCTGTACTCTGCCTATTATGAACCACCAAAGAAATATGATGTTTGATTCAATCAGCCAATCATTGGGATGCATGGCCAATGTACCTGGCATCCCACTGGCATAGGACTGATCCGGCTGCTCTTGTCGATCAATAACCTGTCTAACTCAGCTTTGAACATATTCATTCCCCCAGCCTCCTCTGCTCCCTGCGGGGGAGAATTCCAAAGTAGTTTTATTTAAAAATGCTGCCAACACCTCGTGTCACTGACCTCCCTGCCCAGATGTTCCAGATGTGTTTAGTCGGCGGGATAATGATGTTTCTCGGAGCGCCCAGTGTCACCAATATCTGGAAACTGGGACTCAATCCAATCTAAATCCCAATTTCCCGTGTGTCGATGGGACAGAGACTGATACAGGAGAAAGTCATCAATTCCACTTCACCCCAGCACAGTGTCAGGGAGGCAGCAAATTAAACCCTGCTCCGTAACACTCAGTCAGCCTGTCTCTCCTTTCACTGCCGCTGCTTCTGTTCAGCGATTGTGTCTGTCTCTCTCCTCCCCCTGGGAAATCTCACACTCACTGTCTGACCTCCACACACTCCTTTCTTGTGAGTCTCCTCACTGACACCTTGAAAGGATGGTCAGATCCTAATGTCTCCCGCCTGTCTGTCCGATGTATCCTGGGTGATAGCAGTGTCAGTGATGGATTGGGGGAAGGACAGTTCCTGGTGTGGAGTTCATTCATTGTCGGGGATTCTCTCCTGAATACCATGGGAATGGACTGTGACCGTTCAATTCTCGAATCTGCACCATGTGAAATTCCACACTCAGCTTTGAAGTTTGATTCGTTTCCTGTTTTACACCCGACACCTGCCATCTTAGCGAGGAATCGGACAGAGCAGAATATAGGAACAGGAGGAGGCCATTCAACCCATCAAATCTGTTACATGGGAACAGGAGGCCATTCAGCCCCTCAAGCCTGTTAGAAACATCGAAACATTGAAAATAGGAGCAGGAGTAGGTCACTCGGCCCATTAAGCCTCCTCCGTCATTCAATATGATCAAGGCTGATCCTCCATCTCAACACCATACTCTCACTCTCTCCCCATGCCCTTTGACACCTTTAAAGTCCAGGAATCTTCTTAAATATATTCAGTGACTTGGCCTCCACAGCCTCTGTGGTAGAGAATTCCACAGGTTCACCACCCTCTGAGTGAAGAAGTTTCTCCTCATCTCAGTCCTAAATGGTCTACCCTGTATCCTGAGATTGTTCTAGACCCCCCAGATTGTTCTAGATTGTTCTAGACCCCCCAGCCAGAGGAAACATCATCCCTGCATCAAGTCTGTCCATCCCTGTTAGAATTTTATTTGTTTCAATGAGATCCCCTCTCATTCTTCTAAACTCCAGTGAATACAGGGCCTAGTCGGCCCAATCTCTCCTCATACGACAATCCTGCCATCCTAGGAATCAGTCTGGTGAACCTTCACTGCAATCCCTCTATTGCAAGTATATCCTTCCTTAGGTAAGGAGACCAAAACTGCACACAATACTCCAGGTGTGGTCTCACCAAGGCCCTGTCCAGCTGCAGTAAGACATCCTTGCTCCTGTACTCAAGTCATCTCACAATGAAGGCCAACATACCATTTGTCTTCTTAACTACTTGCTGCACCCACATCCTTGCTTTCAGTGATTGGTGTGGATAACTTCACACTTATCCACCTTATTCTGCATCTACTATTATTTGTCCACTCGCTCAACCTGTCTCAATCATCTTGAAGCCTCTTAACACCCTCCTCACCACGCACACTCCATTTAGTTTTAGGTCGTCAGCAAACTTGGAAATATTACAATTGGTTCCCTGATCCAAATCATTGATATATATTGTGAATAGCTGGGGCCCAAGCACTGATCCCTGCGGTACCCCACTAGTCACTGCCTGCCACTAAGAAAAAGACCCATTTATTCCTACTTTCTGTTTCCTGTCTGATAACCAATTCTCAATACACTGGAACAGAAGGAGGCCTTTCAGCCCTTCAAGTCTGTTACACAGGAACAGGAGGAATTGTTTTCTCATGGTGATGTCATCCCAAGAGTCAACTCTTTTAAAGCAATGCAAACACTGGACACTGTTAATGGGCATCAAATCTTATATGGGACAAGAGTAGCTCATTCAGCCACTCAAGATTGTCACACAGGAACAGGAGGAGGCCATTCAGCTCCTCAAGCCTGTTACAGAGGAACAGGAGAAGGGCAATCTGCCCCTCAAGCCTGTTACACAGGAACAGGAGAAGGGCAATCTGCCCCTCAAGCCTGTTACACAGGAACAGGAGAAGGGCAATCTGCCCCTCAAGCCTGTTACACAGGAACAGGAGAAGGGCAATCTGCCCCTCAAGCCTGTTACACAGGAACAGGAGAAGGGCAATCTGCCCCTCAAGCCTGTTACACAGGAACAGGAGAAGGGCAATCTGCCCCTCAAGCCTGTTACACAGGAACAGGAGAAGGGCAATCTGCCCCTCAAGCCTGTTACACAGGAACAGGAGAAGGGCAATCTGCCCCTCAAGCCTGTTACACAGGAACAGGAGGAGGCCATTCTGCCCCTCAAGCCTGTTACACAGGAACAGGAGGAGGCCATTCTGCCCCTCAAGCCTGTTACAGAGGAACAGGAGAAGGGCAATCTGCCCCTCAAGGCTGTTACACAGGAACAGGAGGAGGCCATTCTGCCCCTCAAGCCTGTTACACAGGAACAGGAGAAGGGCAATCTGCCCCTCAAGCCTGTTACACAGGAACAGGAGAAGGCCAATCTGCCCCTCAAGCCTGTTACACAGGAACAGGAGGAGGCCATTCTGCCCCTCAAGCCTGTTACAGAGGAACAGGAGAAGGGCAATCTGCCCCTCAAGCCTGTTACACAGGAACAGGAGAAGGGCAATCTGCCCCTCAAGCCTGTTACACAGGAACAGGAGGAGGCCATTCTGCCCCTCAAGCCTGTTACACAGGAACAGGAGGAGGCCATTCTGCCCCTCAAGCCTGTTACACAGGAACAGGAGGAGGCCATTCAGCTCCTCAAGCCTGTTACACAGGAACAGGAGGAGGCCATTCTGCCCCTCAAGATTGTCACACAGGAACAGGAGGAGGCCATTCAGCTCCTCAAGCCTGTTACACAGAAACAGGAGAAGGGCAATCTGCCCCTCAAGCCTGTTACACAGGAACAGGAGGAGGCCATTCTGCCCCTCAAGATTGTCACACAGGAACAGGAGGAGGCCATTCAGCTCCTCAAGCCTGTTACACAGGAACAGGAGGAGGCCATTCAGCCCCTCAAGCCTGTTACACAGGAACAGGAGAAGGGCAATCTGCCCCTCAAGCCTGTTACACAGGAACAGGAGGAGGCCATTCTGCCCCTCAAGCCTGTTACACAGGAACAGGAGAAGGGCAATCTGCCCCTCAAGCCTGTTACACAGGAACAGGAGAAGGGCAATCTGCCCCTCAAGCCTGTTACACAGGAACAGGAGAAGGGCAATCTGCCCCTCAAGCCTGTTACACAGGAACAGGAGAAGGGCAATCTGCCCCTCAAGCCTGTTACAGAGGAACAGGAGGAGGCCATTCAGCCCCTCAAGCCTGTTACAGAGGAACAGGAGGAGGCCATTCAGCCCCTCAAGCCTGTTACACAGGAACAGGAGAAGGGCAATCTGCCCCTCAAGCCTGTTACACAGAAACAGGAGAAGGGCAATCTGCCCCTCAAGCCTGTTACAGAGGAACAGGAGGAGGCCATTCAGCCCCTCAAGCCTGTTACAGAGGAACAGGAGGAGGCCATTTTGCCCCTCAAGCCTGTTACACAGGGACAGGAGAAGGGCAATCTGCCCCTCAAGCCTGTTACACAGGAACAGGAGAAGGGCAATCTGCCCCTCAAGCCTGTTACACAGGAACAGGAGGAGGCCATTCTGCCCCTCAAGCCTGTTACAGAGGAACAGGAGGAGGCCATTCTGCCCCTCAAGCCTGTTACAGAGGAACAGGAGGAGGCCATTCTGCCCCTCAAGCCTGTTACACAGGAACAGGAGGAGGCCATTCTGCCCCTCAAGCCTGTTACACAGGAACAGGAAGAGGCCATTCTGCCCCTCAAGCCTGTTACAGAGGAACAGGAGGAGGCCATTCAGCCCCTCAAGCCTGTTACACAGGAACAGGAGGAGGCCATTCAGCCCCTCAAGCCTGTTACAGAGGAACAGGAGGAGGCCATTCAGCCCCTCAAGCCTGTTACACAGGAACAGGAGGAGGCCATTCAGCCCCTCAAGCCTGTTACAGAGGAACAGGAGGAGGCCATTCAGCCCCTCAAGCCTGTTACACAGGAACAGGAGGAGGCCATTCTGCCCCTCAAGCCTGTTACAGAGGAACAGGAGGAGGCCATTCAGCCCCTCAAGCCTGTTACACAGGAACAGGAGGAGGCCATTCAGCCCCTCAAGCCTGTTACACAGGAACAGGAGGAGGCCATTCAGTCCCTCAAGCCTGTTACACAGGAACAGGAGGAGGCCATTCAGCCCCTCAAGCCTGTTACAGAGGAACAGGAGGAGGCCATTCAGCCCCTCAAGCCTGTTACACAGGAACAGGAGGAGGCCATTCAGCCCCTCAAGCCTGTTACAGAGGAACAGGAGGAGGCCATTCAGCCCCTCAAGCCTGTTACACAGGAACAGGAGGAGGCCATTCTGCCCCTCAAGCCTGTTGCAGAGGAACAGGAGGAGGCCATTCAGCCCCTCAAGCCTGTTACACAGGAACAGGAGGAGGCCATTCAGCCCCTCAAGCCTGTTACAGAGGAACAGGAGGAGGCCATTCAGCCCCTCAAGCCTGTTACACAGGAACAGGAGGAGGCCATTCAGCCCCTCAAGCCTGTTACAGAGGAACAGGAGGAGGCCATTCAGCCCCTCAAGCCTGTTACACAGGAACAGGAGGAGGCCATTCTGCCCCTCAAGCCTGTTACAGAGGAACAGGAGGAGGCCATTCAGCCCCTCAAGCCTGTTACACAGGAACAGGAGGAGGCCATTCAGCCCCTCAAGCCTGTTACAGAGGAACAGGAGGAGGCCATTCAGCCCCTCAAGCCTGTTACACAGGAACAGGAGGAGGCCATTCAGCCCCTCAAGCCTGTTACAGAGGAACAGGAGGAGGCCATTCTGCCCCTCAAGCCTGTTACAGAGGAACAGGAGGAGGCCATTCAGCCCCTCAAGCCTGTCCTAACTTTCTTTCCGATTGCAGTTGATCTATATCCTCATTCTACTGACCTGCCTCTATTCCAGATTCCTCGATGCCCAAACCCAAAAAGATCTGTCAATCTCAGTCTTGAAAATTTGAAAATGAAGACAAAGAGAGGGTCCCCCCTTCACATTGAGGATTCCCTGCATCGTGTTGTGTGGCACTACCACCGTGCTAAATAGGATAGATTTCAAAGAGATCTAACAACTCAAGACTGGGCATCCATGAGGCGCTGTGGGCCATCAACATGAACACAATCTGTAAACTCATGGCCCGGCACATCCCCCACTCCACCATTACCATCAAGTCACAGGAATCAATTCAGGTTCAATGAAGAGTGCAGGGGAGCATAGAAGCCTAGAAAATAAGAGCAGGAGTAGGTCATTTGGCCCTTCGAGACTGCTCCACACTTCAATATGATCATGGCTGATGCTCTTTCTCAATGCCGTACTCCCACTTTCTCCTGACACCCCTTGCCAGGGATACCTTAAAGTGAGGTGTCAACTTGGTGACAAAATAGCTCTAACACAGGGCTACTTACACACCAAACAGAACAAGAAGCAAGTGATAGACAGAGCTAAGCAATCCCACAACCAACAGACTAGGTCTAAGCTCTGCAGTCCTGCCACATCCAGTTGTGAATGCTGGTGGACAATTTTAAAAATCACTGGAGGAGGAGGCTCCACAAATATCCCCATCCTCAATGATGGGGGAGCCCAGCACATCAGTGCAAAAGATAAGGCTGAAGCATTTGCAATAAAGTCAGCCAGAAGTGCTGAGTGGATGATCCATCTCGGCCTCCTCCAGAGGTTCCCAGCATCACAGATGCCAGTCTTCAGCAAATTTAATTCACTCCACTTGATATCAAGAAATGTCTGAAGGCACTGGATACAGCAAAGGCTATGGGCCCTGTCAAAATTCCAACAATCGTGCTAAAGACATGTGCTCCAGAACTTACTGTGCCCCTAGCCAAGCTGTTCCAGTACAGCTACAACACTGGCATCTACCCGGCTATGTGGAAAATTGCCCAGGTACGTCCTGTACACAAAAAGCAGGACAAATCCAACCCGGCCAATCACCGCCCCATCTGTCTACTCTCCATCATCAGTAACGAAATGGAAGGGGTCATAAACAGTATTATCAAATGACCCTTGCTTAGCAATAACCTGCTCACTGATGCCCAGTTTGGGTTCTGCCAGGGCCACTCAGCTCCTGACATCATTACAGCCTTGGTTCAAACATGGACAAAAGAGCTGAACTCCTGAGGTGAGGTGAGAGTGACTGCCCTTGACATCAAGGCAGCATTTGACCGAGTGTGGCATCAAGGAGCCCTAGCAACACTGGAGTCAATGGGAATCAGGGGGAAAACTCTCCGCTGGTTGGAGTCATACCCAGCACAAAGGAAGATGGTTGTGGTTGTTGGAGGTCAGTCATCTCAGCTCCAGGACATCACTGCAGGAGTTCTTCAGGGTAGTGTCCTCGGCCCAACCATCTTCAGCTGCTTCATCAATGACCTTCCTTCCATCATAAGGTCAAAAGTGGGGATGTTCGCTGATGATTGCACAATGTTCTGCACCATTCACAACTCCTCAGATACTGAAGCAGTCCATGTCCAAATGCAGAAAAACCTGGACAATATCCAGGCTTGGGCTGACAAGTGGCAAGTAACATTCACACCACACAAGTAAAAGACAATGACCCTTTCCAACAAGAGAGTATTTATCCATCGCCCCTTGACATTCAATGGCATTACTATCATTGAAACCCCCACTATCAACATCCCGGGGGTTACCATTGACCAGAAACTGAACTGGACTAGCCATATAAATACTGTGGCTACATGAGCAAGCCAGAGGCTGGGAATCCTGCAGAGAGTAACTCACCTCCTGACTCCCCAAAGCCTGTCCACCATCTACAAGGCACAAGTCAGGAGTGTGATGGAATACTCCCCACTTGCCTGGATGAGTGCAGCTCCTACAACACTCAAGAAGCTTGACTCTATCTAGGTCAAAGCAGCCGTTTGATTGGCACCACATCCACAAACATTTACTCCCCTCACCACTGATGCACAGTAGCAGCAGTGTGTGTACCATCTACAGGATGCACTGCAGGAACTCACCAAGACTCCTTAGCGAGCACCTGCCAAACCCACAAACGTTATCATCTAGAGGGACAAGGGCAGCAGACAGATGGGATCACCACAGCCTGTAATCTCCCCTCCAAGTCATTTACCATTCTGACTTGGAAATATATCACCATTCCTTCACTGTCACTGGGTCAAAATCCTGGAACTCCCTCCCTAACAGCACTGTGGGTGTACCTACACCACATGGACTGCAGCGGTTCAAGAAGGCAGCTCACCACCACCTTCTGAAAAAGTACTAGGGAAACTAATAGGGCTAAGGGCCAATAAATCCCCTGGACCTGATGGGCTGCATCCTAGAATATTAAAGGAAGTAGCTACAGAGATAGTGGGCGCACTGATAGTAAACTTCCAAGAATGCTTAGATTCTGGAAAAGTCCTAGAGGATTGGAAAACTGCCAATGTAACACCCTTATTCAAAAAGGGAGGGAGACAAAAGATAGATAACTTTCGGCCAGTTAGCTTAACATCTGTCATTGGGAAAATGTTGGAGTCTATTTTAAAGGATGTAATAACAGAACATTTAGAAATACATAATCTAATCAAGCAGAGTCAGCGTGGCTTCATTAAAGGGAAATCATACCTAACAAATTTATTAGAATTATTTGAGGAGGTAACAAGCAGGATAGATAAAGGGGAACCAGTGGATGTAATATATTTGGATTTCTAAAAGGTGTTCGATAAGGTACTGCACATAAGGCTACTTAATGAGATAAGAGCTCATGGTGTTGGGGGTAGTGTATTAGCATGGATAGAGGATTGGCTAACTAATAGAAGACAGAGAGTTGGGATAAGGGGGTCACTTTCAGGATGGCAGCCTGTAACTAGTGGAGTGCCACAGGGATCAGTGCTGGGGCCACAATTATTTACGATATATATTAATGATTTGGGTGACGGGAGTGAATGTACTATCACCAAGTTTTCAGATGACACAAAAATAGGTGGGAAGGCAAGTGGTGAGGATGATGCAAAGAATCTACAGAGGGATATAGACAGGCTAAGTGAGCAGACAAAAAATTGGCAGATGGAATATAATGTGGGAAAATGTGAGGTTATGCACTTTGGCAGGAAGAATAGAGGAGCTGAATATTATTTAAATGGAGAAAGACTGCAAAAAGCTGCAGCACAGAGGGATTTGGGGGTCCTTGTGCATGAACCCCAAAAGCTAACATACAAGTTCATCAGGTAATAGGGAAGGCAAATGGGATGTTGGCCTTTAATTCAAAGGGAATGGAGTATAAAAATAGGGAAGTCTTGTTAAAGCTGTACAAGGCACTAGTTAGACCACACTAGAATACTGTGAATAATTTTAGTCCCCTTACCTAAGGAAAGATATACTGACATTGGAGGCAGTCCAGAGAAGGTTCACTAAGTTGATCCCGGGGATGGAGGGATTTTCTTATGAGGAGAGGTTGAGTAGGTTGGGTCTGTACTCATTGGAGTTTAGAAGAATGAGAGGTGACCTTATTGAAACATATAAGATTCTAAGGGGGCTTGACAGGGTAGATGCTGAGAGGTTGTTTCCCTTGTGGGAGAGTCTAGGACCAGAGGGCATAATCTCAGAGTAAGGGGTCCTCCATTTAAAACAGAGATGAGGAGGAATTTCTTCTCTCAGCGGGTAATTAATCTGTGGAATTCTTTACCGCAGAGGGCTGTTGAGGGTCATTAAATATATTCAAGGCTGAGATAGACAGAGTTTAATCAGAAAAGGAATCAAGGGTTATGGGGAAAAGGCAGGAAAGTGGGATTGAAGTTTATCAGATCAGCCATGATCTGATTGAATGGTGGAGCAGACTCGATGGGCCGAATGGCCTACTTCTACTCCTGCATCTTTTGGTCTTATGGTCTTCTCAAGGGCAATTAGGGATAGGCAATAAATGATGGCTCAGCCAGTGATGCCCACATCCCATGAATGAATAAAATAAAAAATAACCCCAGCATGTACAGACCTTTTAAGCAATACAAGGTGTTTTTTTTGCCCTTTGGTTCGCAGATGATGTTAAAAATCACACTTTAAAGTTGGAAAGATGAATGCTCCTTTCATTCCCTATTTGCCACTGCTGCCTTGTACATGGCCAGTTTGGACTAGTTCTGTTCACATCACATGATTCTCCAGTGCAACCCCCTGGAACACTTACACATGACAACTTGTTTCTTGTTAATAGTTCCTCGCTCTTTACAGATGATGCCAAGATTTGGAAATCTTTCTTTCTTTAAAACATAATGCTCCTATCAATGTAGCTATTCCAGTCATTGACTTTTATAAACTGAAGAAGATTGTCAATCGACTTTAGGAAATAAACTGAAACCCTTCTTTGAGTCTTTTAAGATGTGCATCCTTTTCCAGAAATATTAATCACAGTATCGATTAGGTGGTAAGATGCTGTTCCTCCATCTTATAGATTTGGCATTTGTTGCTCTGAGTGATGAGTTGATACACTGCATAGGTGATGTTGTGCATCTTGTCCCTGCAGGAGCCATACTTGCTGTTGCTAATGTGTGTCATTTTCTGGTGATGTTGTTAATGTGTCTCCCTGGATAATGATGTCTCCAGTGTAGTTGTTGGTCTTTTCTGTTTTTCCAGCTCTGCTGTAGGTTGAATATGGACTCTTTCTCTGCTTCCCGATTTCACTGTCAATTATATATGACCTTGGTGCCTTGGCTTCAGCATCAACTTGAGCTGGGCTCCAGGTTTTCATGATTAGATCCTGTATGTGTACACTCTGAACAACTCAGGTAGGGATTGACGATGTTTGTTGAAGTGCTGACCTCCTCATTCCTGTGCTTCAGTGAGTTGTTGTCATGCTTCCCCCTGGTCACTTGAAGGATGGTTTTTAGTTGGCAGAGTGGTTTTATATCAGGCTGGTCCAGCCTCTCCCATGACGGGCCACTTCCGTTTGTTTCTCACTTAAGTGGCCGATGGGCAAATTTTGGAAAGATACGTTTTGACGCAACATTAAACAACGATTTCAAAACTAAATTGAGGCATGAGGAGAAACAACTTGCTGAACGACAAAATAAACAAAGTGACAGCAATAAATTGATCATTTTTAAACAATAGGTAATAAAGCAAGATGACCATTAGAGAGTGAGATTGTGTGTGTCCAGCTTACTCCCAGTCTCAATGCTCACTCACTCACCCTCTCCCTCTCTCTCTCGCATACACACACACAATCTCCCCTCTCTCCCTTCCTCAAACACACACTCACACACAATCTCCTCTCTCTCTCACACACACACACACACACACACACACAGGCACAGTGTCTTCCCTCACACTCATGTTCACTCACACTCCGGTGGGCCCTGTTCATGCTCCGGCTCACCCAGCCCCACTCTTGTCCCCAGGCCACCCAACCCAGCTCTCAGTCCAGGCTTTCTCCCGGGCACCGGCCCTGCTCTCACTCCGGCGCCCCACAGGCCCACTGTTGCTCTGGCTCCCCCAGTTTCCGATCTTGGTCCAGGTCCCCAAGGCCTGTTTTCTCTGCCCCCACTATCCCAGACCCACTCGGCCCTCGGCCCTGCTCTCCCTACAGGCCCTAGAACTTACCTTGAAACCTCACCTTGTATCTTGTTTCAAAGTGAAACAAGGGTGAGTGAGTGAGCATTGAGACTGGGAGTAAGCTGGACACACACAATCTCACTCTCTAATGGTCATCTTGCTTTATTACTTATTGTTTAAAAATGATCAATTTATTGCTGTCACTTTGTTTATTTTGTCGTTCAGCAAGTTGTTTCTCTTCATGCCTCACCTTGTTTGCAGCTTGTCCAATCAAAGACTGGTTTCTCCCTGCATTCACTAGACAGTGGAAATGGAGGAAGGAACAAGCCTGTGATTGGGTGAGCAGCTTTACAATATTTTTCAAATCTAAGGAGGTTCTGTGTCCAACCAGCTTGGTGGGCTGAGTTGAGCAGGTTGGGGACAGAAACCGACTAGTTGGGCAAGTTCTGGTTTATATTTTCCTTTATTCAACAACATTGCTTGTCAGCCTTGAGAGGTGTGAATCAGAGTGACAATAGGGCAAGGTCTGGGTATTCCTTTGTCTCTTGGCATTTTGCAAGGTGTCTTTTCATCATCCAGTTGTGTCTTTCAATAAATCCCTGTCCCCTTGGGTAATGTGGTGATGAGGTGATGATGTTGATCCTGTGCTGTCCAGCGAATTCCTTCTCTTCCCTGGATGTGAACTGGGTGCCATTGTCACTTATTAATCTTTCAGGAATCCCTTGCTCAGCAAACAGAACTCCTCTGGCCGAGAGAGTTGCTCTGGTTCTCAAGTCATTCATCTTCCAGTTAAAAGGGGACTTGGAGTAGTAGTCTGCAACTATGAGATACTATTCTTGATTGCATGTGAATAAATCAGATCCCACAGTAGACCATGGTCTGGGTGTTACTTCAGTAGCTATTATCTCCTCTTTCTACTGTATCTTTCTGTACTTGTGCCATACATTGCATATAGACAGGATATTTTTAATGTTTGTGTATACCTATCCGGTACACAGCTGATCTGAATCTGAGCTTACACTTGTCCGTTCCCACGTGACTTTCATATATCCTCTGGAGAAGTTCTTTCAGCCTCAGTTTGGTTATGATTATTCTGGAGTCGGCTAGCAGGACACCATCTTCCAGTGAGATGTCATCTCTGATAGTCCAGTCCTGCCACATTGTGGCTGCGTTTGCTGTATTTTATTAGGGCCATCCCTGGATCACTCGCTGAGAAAGCATCTGTAACTCTTCATCTTTGCTGGTCTCATCTCTAACTTGATTCAGTTTTGGTCGTATTACATTCATTCGGTGATGGATCTTTACATTTAGTTCCTCTATCTCGTGTTTCTCCTGCTGACACCATTTCCCTCCCTGGCTGGTATTTCAGAGTGAAATCATAATGCTAAATCCTCAAGAGTAGCCTTTCAATCTTGTTGAAACTTAACACAGTTTCTTCCTGTAGATCTACTCCAGTGGACAATGATCACTCTCCACTATGAACTTTCTCCCTTAGAGATATATACAGAACCTTTCACATCCATACACACTGCTAAAGCTCTCTTTCTGTGCTGGCATATATGGTCCCAGCTGAGGTTAGAGTTTTGGACCTGAATGCTATTGGCTTTCGCTCTTGTACCAGGTCTGCTCCCAGTCCTCTTGTAGAAGCATCGACTTGCAGAGTAACAGGTTTCCCTCTGTTGTAATATGACAGACTTTCCTCCTAACATGTTTCCTTCCTCAGTTTGTGGAAACTCCTGTTGTGTGGCTCTGACCAGTGGTTCTCTAGATCTACTTTCATCAGCTGCCACAGGTTTGTTGTGCGCTGTGACACATGCGGAATGAAGGAGCTTGTGTATCGGATCAAAGCAAGCAGAGTCCTCAAGTCTGTCTTAACTCTTGGGGCTTCCATCCCAGAATAGTCATGAATAGCCCAGAGTGAGCTTTCAGGGCTCGGATTGATCCCATCAGGTGTGTACACCATTCCAAAGAACTGGCATTCCATCACTTTCACAATGCATTTAACTTGTTCCCAGCTTTCCTGCTTCTCCCCATGGCTTTGTGTAGATGGTAGTCATCATTTTTGTACACACCGGACATCTGGATAGCACCTGCTATGCTGACTGCTCCTTTATGTCCATTGTGAGTCTCGTTTACTGGGACACATCCTGGCTCACTTTAAGGTCAAAAGGTAGACACAGAAATTTGCACCGACCAAAGGAGGTGTTGAATGTTGTCAACAGCGATGATTCCTTCTGCACCATCACATCCCAGTAGCCATTTCTGACATCGAGTTTGCTGAAAGCTTTTGCATTGGCCAGTGCTGGTGTGATCTCTTCCCATGTTGGAATTAGGGGAGTGATCCCTCTTAATGACTTGATTAAGATCACTGGGACCCAGGCAAGTTCTTAGCCGTCCATTTGTCTTCTCTCTCACCATGATGGAATTTCCCCAACCTGTGGGCTCTGTGACACCTCCTTTTCCTCCATCTCTTTCAAACTTCCCTCTTAGTTCTGTTGGTAGTTTAGGAGTAATCACTGGTTTCATCACTGGATCACTAATGATGTCATACTCAAAATCTTCAAAGCATCCAATTTCTCATCGAAGCACTCTGGGTACTTTTGCACCAGATCTTCTCTGCGTCCGATTGGAGAGCACCTGTCAATGGGTGTACTCCCTTCACCCCTCGGTGTCACCTCCTTCGCCTCATGGTTTACTGAGATAATCTGCAACTCTTCACATCTACTCAACCCCAGGATAACAGGACCATCTGTTTCAGTGATGTAGAGCATACAGTTAACAACTTTTCATCTGTGTGTGCCTCTGTTTTGGATTCTTCCGAGTTATTGAATCTCAGTTCCCCCGTTTGCCATTATCATGACATTGCTCGGTTTCAGGACATCTTTCTTCGGATTACCATTTTCCTCCAAATTTTCAGGAAAGATCCTCTGCTATAGTCTGAGTGGGATGATGTTAATTTGCGAACCAATATCAATCTTCGCCTTCAGATTTATTTTTGTAAGATTTTCTCTCACCCTCTTTCTGACCTGAATGGTTGTGTGAATTTCCTTTCTCTGGGAACTCTCACATCCAGCATTTCTTGTGGTTGAATGGTTCCTGTTCTCGGATTCATTGTCATCTTCCAGGATGTGGATGTTTTGGTTTCTGCTCCTGTCCATTCACCATTGCTCTGGCTCTGGTGCCTCGTCTCTCAACTTCTCCCTCTGTCCTGCACATCTTGCCCCAGAGATTGGCCTCTCCACAAGCTCTGCAGATTGATCTCAATGTGGGATGTTACCTTCTGTTTGTTTTTTTTATATATTCATTCACAGGATGTGGGTTTCGCTGGCTGATCCAGCATTTATTGCCCATCCCTAATTGCCCTTGAGAAGGTGGTGGTGAGCTGCCTTCTTGGACCACTGCAGCTTGTGAATTATCGTGGTCGGCTGCAGCTCTTGGGCTGCATACTCTCTGTTTGGTGAACTTTCTTTTGTTGCTGTTGCACAGCATCAACCCTGCTGACTTTCTCTTGGCACAACTGAAGTCTAGCCATCTGGGGAGTCAGTGTCCTTGTCTGTCTGCTCAAGGCTTCACGTGCTCTGCCAGAGGAGGTGGTGGAAGCAGGTACGATAGTGGTGTTTAAGAGGCATCTTGATAAATACATGAATAGGATGGGAATAGAGGGATACGGACCCCGGAAGTGCAAAATGTTTTAGTTGACGGGCAATATGATCGGCGCAGGCTTGGAGGGCAGAAGGGCTTGTTCCTGTGCTGTACTTTTCTTTGTTCTTTGTTCATTTACAGCGTGCAATATTGTGAGCTCGTCCTTCCCAATTAGCACTTTATGTACTTCAGGGTGCGCAGAACCCCAAATTAATTGATCTATCAGCCTTTCACCTGTACACACAAACATATCCTTTTGTAGTTGCGCTTTTTAATCCTGTTACAAAGCTATCAATCAGCTCACCTAACTCCTGCCTGAGGCCCTGAAATCCATACCAGTGGATCCAATGATTCAATTCTGGCTGGGTTTTGGGTGTTGAATCTTTCAAAAATAATTTCTGGGCCTTTGCTGTCCTCTTCCGTAAACTCCCAGCTGTTAACGCAGGAAGTAAAAAACAGTTCAGGTCTATAAGCTTATTTCCCAGTTTTTACTGTTTTCTCGATCTTGGAAATAAATTTAATCCTATACCCCTTGCCCATAGAAGGATAGAGCTGACCCTCTCTTCATTTAGAAAACTACTGAATGTCAATCTGTACATTTGTTTAAACTTTGCAAATGCCTCTACAACCTCATCCACTTCCTCATTCATTGGGGGCTGCAGTTGTGCATTCATTGCTGTGCCGGTCGATATTTGGTTTTTTTGCTTTCTCAAAATTTACTCAGAATTTCTTCTGGCACTAACGTGGGTTGATTTTCCAAATCAGCACTAAATTAATTTCAAATGCTTTAGGTTACTCATAGATACTCAGACAGAAACAAAGCAGCAGGTTAGTGTGGGGGGGTGGATTCAACTTCATGGAAAATTATGAAAAAACTGAAAAGAAAGGAGAGCTCAGGAGAGGCTATTAAAGTCTCCAGAACACAAAATAGGACAGTGTTTGGAAAGGGCTAGGAATCTAACTTCAAGCACATCAGATAAAGGGACGACAATGAGGAAGGGGATGGGAAATACAGGACTGAAGGTGTTGTATCTGAATGCACGCAGTGTATGAAATAAGGTAAATGAGCTTGTGGCACAGATTGAAATTGGCAGGTATGATGTGGTGGGCATCACAGAGACATGGCTGCAAGGGGATCAGGACTGGGAGCTAAATATCCAAGGATATACACCCCATCGAAAAGATAGGCAGGTTGGCAGAGGGGGTGGGGTTGCTTTCTTAGTAAGAAATGAAATGAAATCGATAGCAAGAAATGACGTAGGGTCAGATGATGTAGAATCTGTGGGGGTAGAGTTGAGGAACCACAAAGGTAAAAAAAAACCATAATGGGAGTATGTACAGGCCTCCGAACAGTAGTCAGGATGTGGGGCACAAGGTACACCAGGAGGTAGAAAAGGTGTGTAAGAAAGGCAAGGTTACAGTGAACATGGGGGATTTCAATATGCAGGTAGACAGGGAAAATCAGGATAGTAGTGGATCCCAAGAAAAGGAATTTGTGGAATGTCTACGAGATGGCTTTTTGGAACAGCTTGTGGTGGAGCCACTAGGGAACAGGCAATTCTAGATTTAGTGATGTGTAATGAGGCAGATTTGATAAGGGAGGTTAAGGTGAAGGAACCCTTAGGAGGAAGTGACCATAATATGATAGAATTTACCCTGCAATTTGAGAGGAAAAAGCTGGAATCAGATGTAACGGTATTACAGTTGAATAAAGGCACCTACAGAGGCATGAGGGAGGAGCTGGCCAGAATTGACTGGGAGATGAGCCTAGCAGGAAAGACAGTGGAACAGCAATGGCAGGAGTTTCTGGGAGTAATTTGGGAGATACAGCAAAAATTCATCCCTAGGAAGAAGAAGCATACTAAAGGGAGGACGAGGCAACCATGGCTGACAAGGGAAGTCAGAGACAACATAAAAGCTAAAGAGAAAGCATACAATGTGGCGAAGAGCAGTGAGAAACCAGGGGATTGGGAAGCCTACAAAGACCAACAGAGGACAACTAAAAAAGAAATAAGGAGGGAGAAGATTAAATATGAGGGCAAACTAGCCAGTAATATAAAAGAAGATTGCAAGAGTGTTTTTAGATATATAAAGGGTAAGAGAGAGGCAAAAGTGGACATTGGGCCACTGTAAAATGACACTGGGGAAGTAGTAGTGGGGAACAAAGAAATGGCGGAGGAACTGAATAGGTACTTTGCGTCAGTCTTCACAGTGGAAGACACGAGTGACGTCCCCAAAGTTCAAGAGAGTCGGGGGGCAGAGGCGAGTATGGTGGCCATTACCAAGGAGAAGGTGCTAGGAAAACTGAAAAGTCTGAAGGTGGATAAATCACCTAGAGCAGATGGATTACACCCCAGAGTTCTGAAGGAGATAGCTGAAGAGATAGTGGAGGCGTTAGTGGTGATCTTTCAGGAATCACTGGAGTCAGGGAGGGTCCCAGGGGATTGGAAAATCGCTAATGTAACCCCCCTGTTTAAGAAGGGAGTGAGGCAAAAGACGGGAAATTACAGGCCGATTAGCCTGATCTCGGTCGTTGTTAAGATTTTAGAGTCCATTATAAAGGATGAGATTTCAGAATACTTGGAAGTGCATGGTAAAATAGGGCAAAGTCAGCATGGTTTCATCAAGGGGAGGTCATGCCTGACAAATCTGTTAGAATTCTTTGAGTAGGTAACGAGTAGGTTCGACAAAGGAGAGCCAATGGATGTTATCTACTTGGACTTCCAGAAGGCCTTTGACAAGGTGCCGCAAAGGAGGCTGCTCAGTAACATAAGAGCCCATGGTGTTAGAGGCAAGGTACTAGCATGGATAGAAGATTGGCTGTCTGGCAGGAGGCAGAGAGTGGGATAAGGGGGTCCTTCTCAGGATGGCGGCCGGTGACAAGTGATGTTCCGCAGGGGTCAGTGTTGGGACCACAACTTTTCACTTTATACATTAATGATCTAGATGAAGGAACTGAGGGCATCCTGGCTAAGTTTGCAGATGATACAAAGATAGGTGGAGGGACAGGTAGTATTGAGGAGGTGGGGAGGCTGCAGAAGGATTTGGACAGGTTAGGAGAATGGGCAAAGAAGTGGCAGATGGAATTCAACGTGGGCAGGTGTGAGGTCATGCACTTTGGCAGGAAGAATAGAGGCATAGACTATTTTCTAAATGGGGAGAGAATTCAGAAATTTGGAGTGCAAAGGGACTTGGGTGTCCTAGTCCAGGATTCTCTTAAGGTTAACTTGCAGGTTGAGTTGGTAGTTAGGAAGGCAAATGCAATGTTGGCATTTATTTTGAGAGGACTAGAATATAAAAGCAGGGATGTGCTGCTGAGGCTTTATAAGGCTCTGGTCAGACCACATTTAGAATATTGTGAGCAATTTTGGGCCCCGTATCTCAGGAAGGATGTGCTGGCCCTGGAGAGGGTCCAGAGGAGGTTCACAAGAACGATCCCAGGAATGAAAGGCTTAACATATGAGGAACGTTTGAGGACTCTGGGTCTATACTCGATGGAGTTTAGAAGGATGAGTGGGGATCTGATTGAAACTTACAGAATACTGAAAGGCCTGGATAGAGTGGACGTGGGGAAGATGTTTCCATTAGTAGGAGAGACTAGGACCTGAGGGCACAGCCTCAGAGTAAAGGGAAGACCTTTTACAACAGAGATGAGGAGAAACTTCTTTAGCCAGGGAGTGGTGAATCTATGGAATTCATTGCCACAGAAGGCTGTGGAGGCCAGGTCATTGAGTGTATTTAAGACTGAGATAGATAGGTTCTTGATTGGTAAGGGGATCAAAGGTTACGGGGAGAAGGCAGGAGAATGGGGTTGAGAAACTTATCAGCCATGATTGAATGGCGAAGCAGACTCGATGGGCCGAATGGCCTCATTTCTGCTCCTATGCCTTATGGTCTTATACTCGCTGCTACCATGTCATGTGTTCTTGTCTTTTGAATCCTTGACGCTGATAGGAATCATACCTTAAGCTTGAAAAGATGGGAGTTCTTTAAGTTTAATATTTGTCATGCTACCTTGAACAAAGAAGGACCGGTTTTAACTGGTTCTGTTACATACCACATCAGCCTTCAGTTCAGCTTTGAAAAGTGGGCCCTTGGAACAATTACACACAACAATTAGTTCTTAGCTAATTAGTTCATAGCCTTTTACAGATATCTGCAGACCAAAAAACAATATATAACAGGGAGTGAGCTCCAGATTTCCGCTCTCCTTTGTGTGAAGAAATGTTTCTGTTATCACCCCGAACAGCCTTTCTCTAACTTTAATTCCCTAAGGGTACTGCTTTCAATGACCTATAACCCTTTCCCCTAAATCCCCCTGCTCCCCCCAGCCCTGAGCCCTCTCTCATTCCGAGAGAGGGTAGGTTGTCGATCTGGAGTTGGCCTGTGTCACAGGGAATGAGGAGCTGGATGAAGGGAACAGCTCTCCTGGAGTGAAGCTGTTCTGCCCAGTCTTTATTCAGTGAAACCTCCCTCAGACAGCCCTGCAGGATATATCATTGTGTCCCATAGATCAGGGAGATTTACAGCTGCGTTTGCTGGAATGATGACCCAGGAACTTCCTGGATTATGTTGGATGTTTCCTGACTGGGATTTCCATCACCAGTTTCACAATTTACTGATGTCCCTAAAAGCTCTGGAGCCTCCAGACACTGGGCTATTGTCAGTGAGAGAGGCTGCAGACAATCTCTCTGAAATAGGAGCTCAAATTCCTCAAGTCAGGCAGCAAATGGCTGAGGGAGTGACAAGGCTGAGGTCTGGTCCTATTGGGCCTTGGATCAGCTTCACACACTCACTGCTCAGAGACTCACTGAGTCCTCGCTTTCCAGCTCTCAGCTCATCACTTGCCCCCACCTCCAATTATTCTGTCTGGTGATTCTCACACAGACGGAGAGAGCATATTAAATTCTAAGTGGATGTGCTGGGTCAGAATCTGGGCTGGGATGTCTGCAGTTCCCCAGATATTGAAGGGTTCAAAGTCATTTACACAAAACAGCTTGCATTTATATAGTGCCTCTCACATCCACAGGACACCCCAATGCTCTTCATAGTCAATTAAATATTTTTGAAGAGTAGTCACTGCTGTAATGTAGGAAATACAACAGCCAATTAGTGCACAGCAAGATCCCACCAACAGCAATGTGGTAATGGCCAGATAATACTGAGAGGGAGTAGGTTTGTTAGGAACAGTTAATAAGCAAATTTTGGAGGAAAGGGGAAGGAAGAGTAACCCATCCCCACTCCCTTTGGGTGGGAGGCTGCAGACAGACTGTGCCTGTGTGTCATGC
Source organism: Carcharodon carcharias (assembly GCF_017639515.1). Classification (NCBI taxonomy): domain Eukaryota; kingdom Metazoa; phylum Chordata; class Chondrichthyes; order Lamniformes; family Lamnidae; genus Carcharodon; species Carcharodon carcharias. Next base: position 120,193,364 of record NC_054482.1, read on the forward strand.
TTGCTCAATGTAAAGCTGCTGTGTGTGATTGGATAATATGATATCTGCTTTCCTAATCAGTGTTAAATTCGCCTTCCTGTGTGTCCACTCCATGCTCCATGCTCAATTATTGTTGTTTGAACCAACAGCCTGCAGCTGCTTCTAATGGATCTGGAGAACAAGAGGTGATTGCACAACAGGCAACAGCAAATCATTCCAGGCAGGAATAGTTGGGATAACCTGAAATTCCTGTCTGGGAATGAGGCAATGCAAAGGTCATTATGCTCTGTGAGAGATGCTGCTCATGATCCTTGCAGATTAATTTTGTGAAACTGGTGGTGAAGGATAGAATAGGAGCCAATCTTTATACACTGCTATAATCTTTTATTTACAGAGATACACATCACAAGCATGCATCTTCTAACTTAACAATCACAGTTTTAGTCTTTTCCTATTTATAGGGGCACAAGTAAGTTAATGCCTACCAACTGTACACAATGAAAGAATATTAATATACAATAATCAGTCATTATAAAACACTGGTTAGACCCCAGCTGGAAGATTGTGTCCAATTCTGGGTTCAGCACTTTAGGAAGGATGTTGAGGCACTGGAGAAATTGCAGAGGAGGTTTAATGGAATGGGACCAGGATGAGAGGCTTCAGTTTTTTTTCATTCATTCTCGGGATGTGGGCTTCGCTGGCTGGGCCAGCATTTATTGCCCATCCCTAGTTGCCCTTGAGAAGGTGGTGATGTGCTGCCTTCTTGAACCGCTGCAGTCCACAGTGCTGTTAGGTAGGGAGTTCCAGGATTTTGACCCAGCAACAGTGAAGGAACGTTGAGTCAGGATGGTGAGTGACTTGGAGGGGAACTTCCAGGTGGTGGTGTTCCCATTTGTCTGCTGCCCTAGTCTTTCTAAATAGTAGCTGTCATGAGTTTGGAAGGTGCTGTCTAAGGACCCTTGGGGAGTCCCTGCAGTGAACCTTGTAGATGGTACACACTGCTACTACTGTGCATCGGCGGTGGAGGGAGTGAATGTTTGTGGGTGTGGTGCCAATCAAGTGGATTGCTTTGTCCTGGACGGTGTCAAGCTTCTTGAGTGTTGTGGGAGCTGCACTCATCCAGGCAAGTGGGGAATATTCCATCACACTCCTGACTTGTGCCTTGTAGATGGGGGCAGGATTTGGGGAGTCAGGAGGTGAGTTACACACTGCAGGATTCCCAGATGATACTGGGGGATTCAGTGATGGTAATGCCATTGAACATCAAGGGGCAATGGTTGGATTCTCTCTTGTTGGAGATGGTCATTGCCTGACACTTGTGTAGTGCGAATGTTACTTGCCACTTGTCAGCCCAAGCTTGGATATTGTCCAGGCCTTGCTGCATTTGGACATGGACTGCTTCAGTATCTGAGGAGTCGCGAATGGTGCTGAACATTGTGCAATCATCAGCGAACATCTCCACTTCTGGCCTTAAGATGGAAGGAAGGTCATTGATGAAGCAGCTGAAGATGGTTGGGCCAAGGACACTACCCTGAGGAACTCCTGCAGAGATGTCCTGGAGCTGAGGTGATTGACCTCCAACAACCACAACCATCTTCCTTTGTGCTAGGTATGACTCCAACCAGCGGAGAGTTTTCCACCTGATTCCCATTTACTCAGTTTTGCTGGGGCTCCTTGATGCCACACTCGGTCAAATGCTGCCTTGATGTCAAGGGCAGTCACTCTCACCTCACCTCAGGAGTTCAGCTCTTTTGTCCATGTTTGAACCAAGGCTGTAATGAGTTCAGGAGCTGAGTGGCCCTGGCGGAACCCAAACTGGGCATCAGTGAGCAGGTTGTTGCTAAGCAAGTGCCATGTGATAGTATTGTTGATGACCCCTTCCATTACTTTACTGATGATGGAGAGTAGACTGATGCAGCAGTAATTGGCTGGGATGAATTTGTCCTACTTCTTGTGTACAAGACATACCTGGGCAATTTTCCACATAGCCGGGTAGGTGCCAGTGTTGTAGCTGTACTGGAACAGCTTGGCTAGGGGTGGGGCAAGTTCTGGAGCACAAGTCTTCAGTACTATTGCCGGAATATTGTCAGGGCCCATAGCCTTTGCAGTATCCAGTGCCTTCAGACATTTCTTGATATCACGTGGAGTGAATCGAATTGGCTGAAGACTGGCATCTGTGATACTGGGGACCTCTGGAGGAGGCTGAGATGGATCATCCATTTGGCACTTCTGATAGAAGATTGTTGCAAATGCTTCAGCCTTATCTTTTGTAATGATGGAATCCTCCATCATTGAGGATGGGGATATTTGTGGAGCCTCCTTCCCCAGTGAGTTGTTTAATTGCCCACCATTATTCATAACTAGATGTGACAGGCCTGCACAGCTTAGATCTGATCCGTTGGTTGTGGGATCGCTTAGCCCTGTCTATCACTTGCTGCATATTCTGTTTGACACACAAGTAGTCCTGTGTTATAGCTTCACCAGGTTGACACCTCATTTTTAGGTATGCCTGGTGCTGCTCCTGACATGCCCTCCTGCACTCTTCATTGAACCAGGGTTGATCCCCTGGCTTGATGGTAATGGTAGAGTGGGGGATATGCTGGGCCATGAGGTTACAGATTGTGTTCGAGTACAATTCTGCTGCTGCTGATGGCCCACAGCACCTCATGGATACCCAGTCTTGAGTTTCTAGATCTGTGTGAAATCTATCCCATTTAGCAGGGTGATTGTGCCACACAACACGATGGAGGGTATCCTCAATGTGAAGGGGGGACTGCATCTCGACAATGACCATGTGGTGGTCACTTCTGTCACAACTCACCAGAGATAGTGCGCTGTAATATCAGCTTCACTGGGGATATTGCGCTGTAATATCAGCCTCACTGGGGATAGTGCGCTATAATATCAATCCCCACTGGGGATAGTGCGCTGTAATATCAGCCTCATTGGGGATAGTGCGCTGTAATATCAGCCTCACTGGGGATAGTGCGCTATAATATCAATCCCCACTGGGGATAGTGCGCTGTAATATCAGCCTCATTGGGGATAGTGCGCTGTAATATCAGCCTCACTGGGGATAGTGCGCTGTAAAATCAATCCCCACTGGGGATAGTGCACTGTAATATCAGCCTCACTGTGGATAGTGCGCTGTAATATCAGCCTCACTGGGGAGAGTGCGCTATAATATCAGCCTCATTGGGGATAGTGCGCTGTAATATCAGCCTCACTGGGAATAGTGCGCTGTAATATCAGCCTCATTGGGGATAGTGCGCTGTAAAATCAGCCTCACTGGGGATAGTGCACTGTAATATCAGCCTCATTGGGGATAGTGCGCTGTAGTATCAGCCTCACTGGGGATAGTGCGCTGTAATATCAACACCACTGGAATAGTGCGCTGTAATATCAGACCCACTGGGGATAGTGCGATGTAATATCAGCTTCACTGGGGATAGTGCACTGTAATATCAGCCTCACTGGAGATAGTGCGCTATAATATCAATCCCCACTGGGGATAGTGCACTGTGATATCAGCCTCCCTGGGGATAGTGTGCTGTAATATCAAACACAACTGGGGATAGTGCGCTGTAAAATCAGCCTCATTGGGGATAGTGTGCTGTAATATCAGCCTCCCTGGGGATAGTGCGCTGTAATATCAGCCTCACTGGGAGAGTGCACTGTAATATCAGACTCACTGGGATAGTGTGCTGTAATATCGGCCTCACTGGGGACAGTGTGCTGTAATATCAACCTCACCGGGGATAGTGCACTGTAATATCATCCTCACTGGGGATAGTGCGCTGTAATATCAGCCTCACTGTGGATAGTGCGCTGTAATATCAGTCTCCCTGGGGATAGTGCGCTGTAATATCAGCCTCACTGGGGTTAGTGCGCTGTAATATCAGCCTCACTGGGGATAGTGCGCTGTAATATCAGCCTCACTGGGGATAGTGCGCTTAACATCAGCCTCACTGGGGATAGTGCACTGTAATATCAGCCTCACTGGGGAGATTGCGCTTAACATCAACCTCACTGGGGATAGTGCGCTGCAATACCAGCCTCACTGGGGATAGTGCGCTGTAATATCAGCCTCACTGGGGATAGTGCGCTGTAATATCAGCCTCACTGGGGATAGTGCGCTGTAATATCAGCCTCAGTGGGGATAGTGCGCTGTAATATCAGCCTCACTGGGGATAGTGCGCTGTAATATCATCCTCACTGGGGATAGTGCACTGTAATATCAGCCTCAGTGGGGATAGTGCGCTGTAATATCAGCCTCACTGGGGTTAGTGCACTGTAATATCAGCCTCACTGGGGATAGTGCGCTGTTATATCAGCCTCACTTGGGATAGTGCGCTGTAATATCAACCTCACTGTGGATAGTGCGCTGTAATATCAGCCTCACTGGGGATAGTGCGCTGTAATAACAGGCTCACTGGGGATAGTGCGCTGTAATACCAGGCTCACTGGGGATAGTGCGCTGTAATATCAGCCCCACTGTGGATAGTGCGCTGTAATATGAGCCTCACTGGGGATAGTGCGCTGTAATATCAATCCCCACTGGGGATAGTGCACTGTAATATCAGCCTCACTGGGGATAGTGCGGTTTAATATCAGCCTCCCTGGGGAGCGTGCGCTCTAATATCAGCCTCATTGGGGATAGTGCGCTGTAATATCAGCCTCACTGGGGATAGTGCGCTTTAATATCAGCCTCATTGGGGATAGTGCGCTGTAATATCAGCCTCACTGGGGATAGTGCACTGTAATATCAGCCTCATTGGGGATAGTGCGATGTAATATCAGCCTCACTGGGGATAGAGCGCTGTAATATCAACACCACTGGGATAGTGCACTGTAATATCAGACCCACTGGGGATAGTGCGCTGTAATATCAGCTTCACTGGGGATAGTGCGCTGTAATATCAGCCTCACTGGGGATAGTGCACTGTAATATCAACCCCACTGGGGACAGTGCGCTGTAATATCAGCTTCAGTGGGGATAGTGCACTGTAATATCAGCCTCACTGGAGATAGTGCACTATAATATCAATCCCCACTGGGGATTGTGCACTGTGATATCAACCTCCCTGGGGATAGTGTGCTGTAATATCAAACCCCACTGGGGATAGTGCGCTGTAATATCAGCCTCATTGGGGATAGTGCGCTGTAATATCAGCCTCACTGGGTATAGTGTACTGTAATATCAGCCTCACTGGGAGAGTGCACTGTAATATCAGCCTCACTGGGATAGTGTGCTGTAATATCAGCCTCACTGGGGATAGTGTGCTGTAATATCAACCTCACCGGGGATAGTGCACTGTAATATCATCCTCACTGGGGATAGTGCGCTGTAATATCAGCCTCACTGGGGATAGTGCGCTGTAATATCAGCCTCACTGGGGATTGTGCGCTGTAATATCAGCCCCCCTGGGGATAGTGTACTGTAATATCAGCCTCACTGGGGACACTGCGCTGTAATATCAGCCTCACTGGGGATAGTGCGCTGTAATATCAGCCTCAGTGGGGATAGTGCGCTGTAATATCAGCCTCACTGGGGATAGTGCGCTGTAATATCAGCCTCACTGGGGATAGTGCGCTGTAATATCAACCTCACTGGGGATAGTGCGCTGTAATATCAGCCCCACTGGAGATAGTGCATTGTAATATCAGCCTCACTGGGGAAAGTGCGCTGTAATATCAGCCTCACTGGGGATAGTGCGCTGTAATATCAGCCCCACTGGGGATAGTGTGCTGTAATATCAGCCCCACTGGGGATAGCGCGCTATAATATCAGCCTCACTGGGGATAGCGCGCTGTTATATCAGCCTCATTGCGGATAGTGTGCTGTAATATCAGCCTCACTGGGTTAGTGCGCTGTAATATCAGCCTCACTGGGGATTGTGCGCTGTAATATCAGGGTCACTGGGGATAGTGCGCTGTAATATCAGCGTCACTGAGGATAGTGCACTGTAATATCATCCTCACTAGGGATAGTGCGCTGTAATATCAGCCTCACTGAGGATAGTGCGCTGTAATATCAGCCTCACTGGGGATAGTGCACTGTAATATGAGCCTCACTGGGGACAGTGCGTTGTAATATCAACTTCACTATGTATAGTGCGCTGTAATATCAGCCTCACTGAGGGCAGTGCGCTGTGATATCAGCCTCACTGGGGATAGTGCGCTGTAATATCAGTCTCACTGGGGACAGTGCGCTGTAATATCAGCCTCTCTGGGGACAGTGCGCTGTAATATCAGCCTCACTGGGAATACTGCGCTGTAATATCAGCCTCACTGGGGACAGTGCACTGTAATGTCAGCCTCACTGGGGATAATGTGCTGTATTATCCGTCCCACTGGGGATTGTGCGCTGTAATATCAGCCTGACAGGGGATAGTGCGCTGTAATATCAGCCACATTGGGGATAGTGTGCTGTAATATCAGCCTCACTGGGGATAGTGCGCTGTAATATCAGCCTCACTGGGGATAGTGCGCTGTAATAACAGCCCCACTGGGGATTGTGCACTGTAATATCAGCCTCACTGGGGATAGTGCGCTGTAATTTAAGCCTCACTGGTGATTGTGCGCTGTAATATCAGTCTCACTGGGGATTGTGCGCTGAACATTCTGCCTCACTGGGTAAAGTGCGCTGTAAAATCAGCCTCACTGGGGATTGTGCGCTCTAATATCAGCCTCATTGGGGATATTGCACTGTAATATCAGCCTCACTGGGGTTAGTGCGCTGTAATATTAGCCCCACTATGGTAAGGGTGCTGTAATATCAGCCTCACTGGTGATAGTGCGCTGTAATATTAGCCCCACTGGTGATAGTGTGCTGTAATATCAGCCTCACTGGTTATAGTGCGCTGTAATATTAGCCCCATTGGTGATAGTGCGCTGTAATATCAGCCTCACTGGCGATAGTGCGCTGTAATATCAGCCTCACTGGTGATAGTGAGCTGTAATATTAGCCCCACTGGGGATAGTGCGCTGTAATATCAGCCTCACTGGTGATAGAGCGCTTTGATATTAGCCCCACTGGTGATAGTGCCTTGTAATATCAGCCTCACTGGGGTTAGTGCGCTGTAATATCAGCCCCACTGGGGATAGTGCGCTGTAATATCAGCTTCACTGGGGATAGTGCGCTGTAATATCAGCCTCACTGGGGATAGTGCACTGTAATATCAACCCCACTGGGGACAGTGCGCTGTAATATCAGCTTCAGTGGGGATAGTGCACTGTAATATCAGCCTCACTGGAGATAGTGCACTATAATATCAATCCCCACTGGGGATTGTGCACTGTGATATCAACCTCCCTGGGGATAGTGTGCTGTAATATCAAACCCCACTGGGGATAGTGCGCTGTAATATCAGCCTCATTGGGGATAGTGCGCTGTAATATCAGCCTCACTGGGTATAGTGTACTGTAATATCAGCCTCACTGGGAGAGTGCACTGTAATATCAGCCTCACTGGGATAGTGTGCTGTAATATCAGCCTCACTGGGGATAGTGTGCTGTAATATCAACCTCACCGGGGAAAGTGCACTGTAATATCATCCTCACTGGGGATAGTGCGCTGTAATATCAGCCTCACTGGGGATAGTGCGCTGTAATATCAGCCTCACTGGGGATTGTGCGCTGTAATATCAGCCCCCCTGGGGATAGTGTACTGTAATATCAGCCTCACTGGGGACACTGCGCTGTAATATCAGCCTCACTGGGGATAGTGCGCTGTAATATCAGCCTCAGTGGGGATAGTGCGCTGTAATATCAGCCTCACTGGGGATAGTGCGCTGTAATATCAGCCTCACTGGGGATAGTGCGCTGTAATATCAACCTCACTGGGGATAGTGCACTGTAATATCAGCCCCACTGGAGATAGTGCATTGTAATATCAGCCTCACTGGGGAAAGTGCGCTGTAATATCAGCCTCACTGGGGATAGTGCGCTGTAATATCAGCCCCACTGGGGATAGTGTGCTGTAATATCAGCCCCACTGGGGATAGCGCGCTATAATATCAGCCTCACTGGGGATAGCGCGCTGTTATATCAGCCTCATTGCGGAATGTGTGCTGTAATATCAGCCTCACTGGGTTAGTGCGCTGTAATATCAGCCTCACTGGGGATTGTGCGCTGTAATATCAGGGTCACTGGGGATAGTGCGCTGTAATATCAGCGTCACTGAGGATAGTGCGCTGTAATATCATCCTCACTAGGGATAGTGCGCTGTAATATCAGCCTCACTGAGGATAGTGCGCTGTAATATCAGCCTCACTGGGGATTGTGCGCTGTAATATGAGCCTCACTGGGGACAGTGCGCTGTAATATCAGCCTCACTGGGCATAGTGCGCTGTAATATCAGCCTCATTGGGGTAGTGCGCTAAAATATCAGCCTCACTGGGGATAGTGCACTGTAATATGAGCCTCACTGGGGACAGTGCGTTGTAATATCAACTTCACTATGTATAGTGTGCTGTAATATCAGCCTCACTGAGGGCAGTGCGCTGTGATATCAGCCTCACTGGGGATAGTGCGCTGTAATATCAGCCTCACTGGGGACAGTGCGCTGTAATATCAGCCTCTCTGGGGACAGTGCGCTGTAATATCAGCCTCACTGGGAATACTGCGCTGTAATATCAGCCTCACTGGGGACAGTGCGCTGTAACGTCAGCCTCACTGGGGATAATGTGCTGTATTATCCGTCCCACTGGGGATTGTGCGCTGTAATATTAGCCTGAGAGGGGATAGTGCGCTGTAATATCAGCCACACTGGGGATAGTGTGCTGTAATAGCCTCACTGGGGATAGTGCGCTGTAATATCAGCCTCACTGGGGATAGTGCGCTGTAATATCAGCCCCACTGGGGATTGTGCACTGTAATATCAGCCTCACTGGGGATAGTGCGCTGTAATTTAAGCCTCACTGGGGATTGTGCGCTGTAATATCAGTCTCACTGGGGATTGTGCGCTGAACATTATGCCTCACTGGGTAAAGTGCGCTGTAAAATCAGCCTCACTGGGGATTGTGCGCTCTAATATCAGCCTCATTGGGGATATTGCACTGTAATATCAGCCTCACTGGGGATAGTGCGCTGTAATATTAGCCCCACTATGGTAAGGGTGCTGTAATATCAGCCTCACTGGTGATAGTGCGCTGTAATATTAGCCCCACTGGTGATAGTGCGCTGTAATATCAGCCTCACTGGTTATAGTGCGCTGTAATATTAGCCCCACTGGTGATAGTGCGCTGTAATATCAGCCTCACTGGTGATAGTGCGCTGTAATATCAGCCTCACTGGTGATAATGAGCTGTAATATTAGCCCCACTGGGGATAGTGCGCTGTAATATCAGCCTCACTGGTGATAGAGCGCTTTGATATTAGCCCCACTGGTGATAGTGCCTTGTAATATCAGCCTCACTGGGGTTAGTGCGCTGTAATATCAGCCCCACTGGGGATAGTGCGCTGTAATATCAGCCTCACTGGGGATTGTGCGCTGTAATATCAGCCTCACTGGGGACAGTGCGCTGTAATATCAGCCTCACTGGGCATAGTGCGCTGTAATATCAGCCTCATTGGGGTAGTGCGCTAAAATATCAGCCTCACTGGGGATAGTGCACTGTAATATGAGCCTCACTGGGGACAGTGCGTTGTAATATCAACTTCACTATGTATAGTGTGCTGTAATATCAGCCTCACTGAGGGCAGTGCGCTGTGATATCAGCCTCACTGGGGATAGTGCGCTGTAATATCAGCCTCACTGGGGACAGTGCGCTGTAATATCAGCCTCTCTGGGGACAGTGCGCTGTAATATCAGCCTCACTGGGAATACTGCGCTGTAATATCAGCCTCACTGGGGACAGTGCGCTGTAACGTCAGCCTCACTGGGGATAATGTGCTGTATTATCCGTCCCACTGGGGATTGTGCGCTGTAATATCAGCCTGACAGGGGATAGTGCGCTGTAATATCAGCCTCACTGGGGATAGTGCGCTGTAATATCAGCCTCACTGGGGATAGTGCGCTGTAATATCAGCCTCACTGGGGATAGTGCGCTGTAATATCAGCCTCACTGGGGATAGTGCGCTGTAATATCAGCCTCACTGGGGATAGTGCGCTGTAATATCAGCCTCACTGGGGATAGTGCGCTGTAATATCAGCCTCACTGGGGATAGTGCGCTGTAATATCAGCCTCACTGGGGATAGTGCGCTGTAATATCAGCCTCACTGGGGATAGTGCGCTGTAATATCAGCCTCACTGGGGATAGTGCGCTGTAATATCAGCCTCACTGGGGATAGTGCGCTGTAATATCAGCCTCACTGGGGATAGTGCGCTGTAATATCAGCCTCAATGGGGAGAGTGCGCTGTAATATCAGCCTCACTGGGGATAGTGCGCTGTAATATCAGCCTCACTGGGATAGTGCGCTGTAATATCAGCCTCACTGGGGATAGTGCGCTGTAATATCAGCCTCACAGGGGATAGTGCGCAGTAATATCAGCCTCACTGGGGATAGTGCGCTGTAATATCAGGCTCACTGGGGATAGTGCGCTGTAATATTAGCCTCACTTGGGATAGTGCGCTGTAATATCAGGCTCACTGGGTATAGTGGGCTGTAATATCAGCCTCACTGGGGATAGTGCGCTGTAATATCAGCCACACTGGGGATAGTGCGCTGTAATATCAGCCTCACTGGGGATAGTGCACTGTAATATCAGCTTCACTTGGGATAGTGCGCTGTAATATCAGCGTCACTGGGGATAGTGCGCTGTAATATCAGCCTCACTGGGGATAGTGCGCTGTAATATCAGCCTCACTGGGGATAGTGCGCTGTAATATCAGCCTCACTGCGGATAGTGCGCTGTAATATCAGCCCCACTGGGACAGTGCGCTGTAATATCAGCCTCAGTGGGATAGGGCGCTGTAATATCAGCCTCACTGGGGATAGTGCGCTGTACTATCAGCCTCACTGGGGATAGTGCGCTGTAATATCAGCCTCACTGGGGATTGTGCGCTGTAATATCAGCCTCACTGGGGATAGTGCGCTGTAATATCAGCCTCACTGGGGATAGTGCGCTGTAATATCAGCCCCACTGGGGATAGTGCGCTGTAATATCAGCCTCACCGGGGATAGTGCGCTGTAATATCAGCCCCATTGGGATAGTGCGCTGTAATATCAGCCCCACTGGGGATAGTGCGCTGTAATATCAGCGTCACTGGGGATAGTGCGCTGTAATATCAGCCTCACTGGGGTTAGTGCGCTGTAATATCAGCCTCACTGGGGATAGTGCATGTAATATCAGCCCGACTGGGGATAGTGCACTGTAATATCAGCCTCACTGGGGATTGTGCACTGTAAAATCAGCCCCACTGGGGATAGTGCGCTGTAATATCAGCTTCACTTGGGATAGTGCGCTGTAATATCAGCCTCACTGGGGATAGTGCGCTGTAATATCAGCCTCACTGGGGATAGTGCGCTGTAATATCAGCCTCACTGGGCATAGTGCGCAGTACTACAGCCCCAGTGGGAATAGGGCGCTGTAATATCAGCCTCACTGGGTATATTGCGCCGTAATATCAGCCTCACTTGGGATAGTGTGCTGTAATATCAGCCTCACTGGGGATTGTGCGTTGTAATATCAGCCTCACGGGGGATAGTGCGCTGTAATATCAGCCTCACTGGTGATAGTGCGCTGTAATGTCAGCCTCACTGGGGATAGTGCGCTGTAATATCAGCCCCATTGGGAATAGTGCGCTGTAATATCAGCCCCACTGGGGATAGTGCGCTGTAATATGAGCGTCACTGGGGATAGTGCGCTGTAATATCAGCCTCACTGGGGTTAGTGCGCTGTAATAACGGCCTCACTGGGTTAGTGCGCTGTAATATCAGCCTCACTGGGGTTAGTGCATGTAATATCAGCCCGACTGGGCATAGTGCAATGTAATATCAGCCTCACTGGGGATAGTGCACTGTAATATCAGCTTCACTTGGTATAGTGCGCTGTAATATCAGCGTCACTGGGGATAGTGCGCTATAATGTCAGCCTCACTGGGGATAGTGCGCTGTAATATCAGCCTCACTGGGGATAGTGCGCTGTAATATCAGCCTCACTGCGGATAGTGCGCTGTAATATCAGCCCCACTGGGGATAGTGCGCAGTACTATCAGCCTCAGTGGGAATAAGGCGCTGTAATATCAGCCTCACTGGGTATATTGCGCTGTAATATCAGCCTCACTGGGGATAGTGCGCTGTAATATCAGCCTCACTGGGGATTGTGCGCTGTAATATCAGCCTCACTGGGGATAGTGCGCTGTAATATCAGCCTCACTGGGGATAGTGCGCTGTAATATCAGCCCCACGGGGGATAGTGCGCTGTAATATCAGCCTCACCGGGGATAGTGCGCTGTAATATCAGCCCCATTGGGATAGTGCGCTGTAATATCAGCCCCACTGGGGATTGTGCGCTGTAATATCAGCCTCACTGGGGATAGAGCGCTGTAATATCAGCCTCACTGTTGAAAATGCCCTGTAATATCAGGCTCACTAGGGATAGTGCGCTTTAATATCAGCCTCACTGGGGATAGTGTGCTGTAATATCAGCCTCACTGGGGATAGTTCGCTTTAATGTCAGCCTCACTGGGGATAGGACGCTGTAATATCAACCCCACTGGGGATAGGACGCTTTAATATCAGCCGCACTGGGGATAGTGCGCTGTAATATCAGTCTCACTGGGGATAGTGCACTGTAATATCAGCCTCACTGCAGATAGTGTGCTGTAATATCAGCCTCACTGGGGATAGTGCTCTCTAATATCAGCCTCACTGGGGATAGTGTGCTGTAATATCATTCTCACTGGGGATAGTGCGCTGTAATATCAGCCGCACTGGGAATAGTGCGCTGTAATATCAGCCTCACTGGGGATAGTGCGCTGTAATATCTGACTCACTGGGGATAGTGTGCTGTAATATCAGCCTCACTGGGGATAGTGAGCTGTAATATCAGACTCACTGAGGATAGTGCGCTGTGATATCAGCCTCACTGGGGATAGTGTGCTGTATTATCAGACTCACTGCGGATAGTGCGCTGTAATATCAGCCTTACTGGGGATAGTACACTGTAATATCAGCCTCACTGGGGATAGTGCGCTGTAATATCAGCCTCATTGGGGATAGTGTGCTGTAATATCAGCCTCACTGGGGATAGTGCGCTGTAATATCAGCCTCACTGGGATAGTGTGCTGTATTATCAGACTCACTGGGGATAGTGCGCTGTAATATCAGCCTCACTGGGGAGAGTGTGCTGTAATATCAGCCTCACTGTGGATGGTGCGCTGTAATATCAGCCCCACTGGGGATAGTGCGATGTAATATCAGCCTCACTGGGGATAGCGCGCTGTAATATCAGCCTCACTGGGGATAGTGCGCTGTAATATCAGCACCACTGTGGATATTGCGCTTTAATATCTGCCCCACTGGGGATAATGCGCTGTAATATCAGCCCCACTGGGGATAGTGAGCTGTAATATCAGCCCCACTGGGGATAGTGTGCTGTAATATCAGCCTCACTGGGTATAGTGCGCTGTAATATCAGCCTCTCTGGAGATAGTGCGCTGTAATATCAGCCTCACTGGGGATAGATCGCTGTAATATCAGCCTCACTAAGGATAGTGCACTGTAATATCAGCCACATTGGGGATAGTGCGCTGTAATATCAGCCTCACTGGGGATAGTGCGCTGTAATATCAGCCTCACTGGGGATAGTGCGCTGTAATATCAGCCTCACTGGGGATAGGGCGCTGTAATATCAGCCTCACTGGGGATAGTGCGCTGTAATATCAGCCTCACTGGGGATAGTGCGCTGTAATATCAGCCTCACTGGGGATAGTGCGCTGTAATATCAGCCTCACTGGGGATAGTGCGCTGTAATATCAGCCTCACTGGGGATAGTGCGCTGTAATATCAGCCTCACTGGGGATAGTGCGCTGTAATATCAGCCTCACTGGGGATAGTGCGCTGTAATATCAGCCTCACTGGGGATAGTGCGCTGTAATATCAGCCTCACTGGGGATAGTGCGCTGTAATATCAGCCTCACTGGGGATAGTGCGCTGTAATATCAGCCTCACTGGGGATAGTGCGCTGTAATATCAGCCTCACTGGGGATAGTGCGCTGTAATATCAGCCTCACTGGGGATAGTGCGCTGTAATATCAGCCTCACTGGGGATAGTGCGCTGTAATATCAGCCTCACTGGGGATAGTGCGCTGTAATATCAGCCTCACTGGGGATAGTGCGCTGTAATATCAGCCTCACTGGGGATAGTGCGCTGTAATATCAGCCTCACTGGGGATAGTGCGCTGTAATATCAGCCTCACTGGGGATAGTGCGCTGTAATATCAGCCTCACTGGGGATAGTGCGCTGTAATATCAGCCTCACTGGGGATAGTGCGCTGTAATATCAGCCTCACTGGGGATAGTGCGCTGTAATATCAGCCTCACTGGGGATAGTGCGCTGTAATATCAGCCTCACTGGGGATAGTGCGCTGTAATATCAGCCTCACTGGGGATAGTGCGCTGTAATATCAGCCTCACTGGGGATAGTGCGCTGTAATATCAGCCTCACTGGGGATAGTGCGCTGTAATATCAGCCTCACTGGGGATAGTGCGCTGTAATATCAGCCTCACTGGGGATAGTGCGCTGTAATATCAGCCTCACTGGGGATAGTGCGCTGTAATATCAGCCTCACTGGGGATAGTGCGCTGTAATATCAGCCTCACTGGGATAGTGCGCTGTAATATCAGCCTCACTGGGGATAGTGCGCTGTAATATCAGCCTCACTGGGGATAGTGCGCTGTAATATCAGCCTCACTGGGGATAGTGCGCTGTAATATCAGCCTCACTGGGGATAGTGCGCTGTAATATCAGCCTCACTGGGGATAGTGCGCTGTAATATCAGCCTCACTGGGGATAGTGCGCTGTAATATCAGCCTCACTGGGGATAGTGCGCTGTAATATCAGCCTCACTGGGGATAGTGCGCTGTAATATCAGCCTCACTGGGGATAGTGCGCTGTAATATCAGCCTCACTGGGGATAGTGCGCTGTAATATCAGCCTCACTGGGGATAGTGCGCTGTAATATCAGCCTCACTGGGGATAGTGCGCTGTAATATCAGCCTCACTGGGATAGTGCGCTGTAATATCAGCCTCACTGGGGATAGTGCGCTGTAATATCAGCCTCACTGGGGATAGTGCGCTGTAATATCAGCCTCACTGGGGATAGTGCGCTGTAATATCAGCCTCACTGGGGATAGTGCGCTGTAATATCAGCCTCACTGGGGATAGTGCGCTGTAATATCAGCCTCACTGGGGATAGTGCGCTGTAATATCAGCCTCACTGGGGATAGTGCGCTGTAATATCAGCCTCACTGGGGATAGTGCGCTGTAATATCAGCCTCACTGGGGATAGTGCGCTGTAATATCAGCCTCACTGGGGATAGTGCGCTGTAATATCAGCCTCACTGGGGATAGTGCGCTGTAATATCAGCCTCACTGGGGATAGTGCGCTGTAATATCAGCCTCACTGGGGATAGTGCGCTGTAATATCAGCCTCACTGGGGATAGTGCGCTGTAATATCAGCCTCACTGGGGATAGTGCGCTGTAATATCAGCCTCACTGGGGATAGTGCGCTGTAATATCAGCCTCACTGGGGATAGTGCGCTGTAATATCAGCCTCACTGGGGATAGTGCGCTGTAATATCAGCCTCACTGGGGATAGTGCGCTGTAATATCAGCCTCACTGGGGATAGTGCGCTGTAATATCAGCCTCACTGGGATAGTGCGCTGTAATATCAGCCTCACTGGGGATAGTGCGCTGTAATATCAGCCTCACTGGGGATAGTGCGCTGTAATATCAGCCTCACTGGGGATAGTGCGCTGTAATATCAGCCTCACTGGGATAGTGCGCTGTAATATCAGCCTCACTGGGGATAGTGCGCTGTAATATCAGCCTCACTGGGGATAGTGCGCTGTAATATCAGCCTCACTGGGGATAGTGCGCTGTAATATCAGCCTCACTGGGGATAGTGCGCTGTAATATCAGCCTCACTGGGGATAGTGCGCTGTAATATCAGCCTCACTGGGGATAGTGCGCTGTAATATCAGCCTCACTGGGGATAGTGCGCTGTAATATCAGCCTCACTGGGGATAGTGCGCTGTAATATCAGCCTCACTGGGGATAGTGCGCTGTAATATCAGCCTCACTGGGGATAGTGCGCTGTAATATCAGCCTCACTGGGGATAGTGCGCTGTAATATCAGCCTCACTGGGGATAGTGCGCTGTAATATCAGCCTCACTGGGGATAGTGCGCTGTAATATCAGCCTCACTGGGGATAGTGCGCTGTAATATCAGCCTCACTGGGGATGGTGCGCTGTAATATCAGCCTCACTGTGGATAGTGCACTGTAATATCAGCCTCACTGGGGATAGTGCGCTGTAATATCAGCCTCACTGGGGATAGTGCGCTGTAATATCAGCCTCACTGGGGATAGTGCGCTGTAATATCAGCCTCACTGGGATAGTGCGCTGTAATATCAGCCTCACTGGGGATAGTGCGCTGTAATATCAGCCTCACTGGGGATAGTGCGCTGTAATATCAGCCTCACTGGGGATAGTGCGCTGTAATATCAGCCTCACTGGGGATAGTGCGCTGTAATATCAGCCTCACTGGGGATAGTGCGCTGTAATATCAGCCTCACTGGGGATAGTGCGCTGTAATATCAGCCTCACTGGGGATAGTGCGCTGTAATATCAGCCTCACTGGGGATAGTGCGCTGTAATATCAGCCTCACTGGGGATAGTGCGCTGTAATATCAGCCTCACTGGGGATAGTGCGCTGTAATATCAGCCTCACTGGGGATAGTGCGCTGTAATATCAGCCTCACTGGGGATAGTGCGCTGTAATATCAGCCTCACTGGGGATAGTGCGCTGTAATATCAGCCTCACTGGGGATAGTGCGCTGTAATATCAGCCTCACTGGGGATAGTGCGCTGTAATATCAGCCTCACTGGGGATAGTGCGCTGTAATATCAGCCTCACTGGGGATAGTGCGCTGTAATATCAGCCTCACTGGGATAGTGCGCTGTAATATCAGCCTCACTGGGGATAGTGCGCTGTAATATCAGCCTCACTGGGGATAGTGCGCTGTAATATCAGCCTCACTGGGGATAGTGCGCTGTAATATCAGCCTCACTGGGGATAGTGCGCTGTAATATCAGCCTCACTGGGGATAGTGCGCTGTAATATCAGCCTCACTGGGGATAGTGCGCTGTAATATCAGCCTCACTGGGGATAGTGCGCTGTAATATCAGCCTCACTGGGGATAGTGCGCTGTAATATCAGCCTCACTGGGGATAGTGCGCTGTAATATCAGCCTCACTGGGGATAGTGCGCTGTAATATCAGCCTCACTGGGGATAGTGCGCTGTAATATCAGCCTCACTGGGGATAGTGCGCTGTAATATCAGCCTCACTGGGGATAGTGCGCTGTAATATCAGCCTCACTGGGGATAGTGCGCTGTAATATCAGCCTCACTGGGGATAGTGCGCTGTAATATCAGCCTCACTGGGGATAGTGCGCTGTAATATCAGCCTCACTGGGGATAGTGCGCTGTAATATCAGCCTCACTGGGGATAGTGCGCTGTAATATCAGCCTCACTGGGGATAGTGCGCTGTAATATCAGCCTCACTGGGGATAGTGCGCTGTAATATCAGCCTCACTGGGGATAGTGCGCTGTAATATCAGCCTCACTGGGGATAGTGCGCTGTAATATCAGCCTCACTGGGGATAGTGCGCTGTAATATCAGCCTCACTGGGGATAGTGCGCTGTAATATCAGCCTCACTGGGGATAGTGCGCTGTAATATCAGCCTCACTGGGGATAGTGCGCTGTAATATCAGCCTCACTGGGGATAGTGCGCTGTAATATCAGCCTCACTGGGGATAGTGCGCTGTAATATCAGCCTCACTGGGGATAGTGCGCTGTAATATCAGCCTCACTGGGGATAGTGCGCTGTAATATCAGCCTCACTGGGGATAGTGCGCTGTAATATCAGCCTCACTGGGGATAGTGCGCTGTAATATCAGCCTCACTGGGGATAGTGCGCTGTAATATCAGCCTCACTGGGGATAGTGCGCTGTAATATCAGCCTCACTGGGGATAGTGCGCTGTAATATCAGCCTCACTGGGGATAGTGCGCTGTAATATCAGCCTCACTGGGGATAGTGCGCTGTAATATCAGCCTCACTGGGGATAGTGCGCTGTAATATCAGCCTCACTGGGGATAGTGCGCTGTAATATCAGCCTCACTGGGGATAGTGCGCTGTAATATCAGCCTCACTGGGGATAGTGCGCTGTAATATCAGCCTCACTGGGGATAGTGCGCTGTAATATCAGCCTCACTGGGGATAGTGCGCTGTAATATCAGCCTCACTGGGGATAGTGCGCTGTAATATCAGCCTCACTGGGGATAGTGCGCTGTAATATCAGCCTCACTGGGGATAGTGCGCTGTAATATCAGCCTCACTGGGGATAGTGCGCTGTAATATCAGCCTCACTGGGGATAGTGCGCTGTAATATCAGCCTCACTGGGGATAGTGCGCTGTAATATCAGCCTCACTGGGGATAGTGCGCTGTAATATCAGCCTCACTGGGGATAGTGCGCTGTAATATCAGCCTCACTGGGGATAGTGCGCTGTAATATCAGCCTCACTGGGGATAGTGCGCTGTAATATCAGCCTCACTGGGGATAGTGCGCTGTAATATCAGCCTCACTGGGGATAGTGCGCTGTAATATCAGCCTCACTGGGGATAGTGCGCTGTAATATCAGCCTCACTGGGGATAGTGCGCTGTAATATCAGCCTCACTGGGGATAGTGCGCTGTAATATCAGCCTCACTGGGGATAGTGCGCTGTAATATCAGCCTCACTGGGGATAGTGCGCTGTAATATCAGCCTCACTGGGGATAGTGCGCTGTAATATCAGCCTCACTGGGGATAGTGCGCTGTAATATCAGCCTCACTGGGGATAGTGCGCTGTAATATCAGCCTCACTGGGGATAGTGCACTGTAATATCAGCCTCATTGGTTATGGTGCGCTGTAATATCAGCCTCACTGGGGATAGTGCGATGTAATATCAGCCTCACTGGGGATAGTGCGATGTAATATCAGCCTAACTGGGGATAGTGCGCTGTAATATCAGCCTCACTGGGGATAGTGCGCTGTAATATCAGCCTCACTGGGGATAGTGCGCTGTAATATCAGCCTCACTGGGGATAGTGCGCTGTAATATCAGCCTCACTGGGGATAGTGCGCTGTAATATCAGCCTCACTGGGGATAGTGCGCTGTAATATCAGCCTCACTGGGGATAGTGCGCTGTAATATCAGCCTCACTGGGGATAGTGCGCTGTAATATCAGCCTCACTGGGGATAGTGCGCTGTAATATCAGCCTCACTGGGGATAGTGCGCTGTAATATCAGCCTCACTGGGATAGTGCGCTGTAATATCAGCCTCACTGGGGATAGTGCGCTGTAATATCAGCCTCACTGGGGATAGTGCGCTGTAATATCAGCCTCACTGGGGATAGTGCGCTGTAATATCAGCCTCACTGGGATAGTGCGCTGTAATATCAGCCTCACTGGGGATAGTGCGCTGTAATATCAGCCTCACTGGGGATAGTGCGCTGTAATATCAGCCTCACTGGGGATAGTGCGCTGTAATATCAGCCTCACTGGGGATAGTGCGCTGTAATATCAGCCTCACTGGGGATAGTGCGCTGTAATATCAGCCTCACTGGGATAGTGCGCTGTAATATCAGCCTCACTGGGGATAGTGCGCTGTAATATCAGCCTCACTGGGGATAGTGCGCTGTAATATCAGCCTCACTGGGGATAGTGCGCTGTAATATCAGCCTCACTGGGGATAGTGCGCTGTAATATCAGCCTCACTGGGGATAGTGCGCTGTAATATCAGCCTCACTGGGGATAGTGCGCTGTAATATCAGCCTCACTGGGGATAGTGCGCTGTAATATCAGCCTCACTGGGGATAGTGCGCTGTAATATCAGCCTCACTGGGGATAGTGCGCTGTAATATCAGCCTCACTGGGATAGTGCGCTGTAATATCAGCCTCACTGGGGATAGTGCGCTGTAATATCAGCCTCACTGGGATAGTGCGCTGTAATATCAGCCTCACTGGGGATAGTGCGCTGTAATATCAGCCTCACTGGGGATAGTGCGCTGTAATATCAGCCTCACTGGGGATAGTGCGCTGTAATATCAGCCTCACTGGGGATAGTGCGCTGTAATATCAGCCTCACTGGGGATAGTGCGCTGTAATATCAGCCTCACTGGGGATAGTGCGCTGTAATATCAGCCTCACTGGGGATAGTGCGCTGTAATATCAGCCTCACTGGGGATAGTGCGCTGTAATATCAGCCTCACTGGGGATAGTGCGCTGTAATATCAGCCTCACTGGGGATAGTGCGCTGTAATATCAGCCTCACTGGGGATAGTGCGCTGTAATATCAGCCTCACTGGGGATAGTGCGCTGTAATATCAGCCTCACTGGGGATAGTGCGCTGTAATATCAGCCTCACTGGGGATAGTGCGCTGTAATATCAGCCTCACTGGGGATAGTGCGCTGTAATATCAGCCTCACTGGGGATAGTGCGCTGTAATATCAGCCTCACTGGGGATAGTGCGCTGTAATATCAGCCTCACTGGGGATAGTGCGCTGTAATATCAGCCTCACAGGGGATAGTGCGCTGTAATATCAGCCTCACTGGGGATAGTGCGCTGTAATATCAGCCTCACTGGGGATAGTGCGCTGTAATATCAGCCTCACAGGGGATAGTGCACTGTAATATCAGCCTCACTGGGGATAGTGCGCTGTAATATCAGCCTCACTGGGGATAGTGCGCTGTAATATCAGCCTCACTGGGGATAGTGCGCTGTAATATCAGCCTCACTGGGGATAGTGCGCTGTAATATCAGCCTCACTGGGGATAGTGCGCTGTAATATCAGCCTCACTGGGGATAGTGCGCTGTAATATCAGCCTCACTGGGGATAGTGCGCTGTAATATCAGCCTCACTGGGGATAGTGCGCTGTAATATCAGCCTCACTGGGGATA
Organism: Carcharodon carcharias; assembly: GCF_017639515.1. NCBI lineage: Eukaryota > Metazoa > Chordata > Chondrichthyes > Lamniformes > Lamnidae > Carcharodon > Carcharodon carcharias. The sequence continues at coordinate 120,214,527 of NC_054482.1, forward strand.
GTGCGCTGTAATATCAGCCTCACTGGGGATAGTGCGCTGTAATATCAGCCTCACTGGGGATAGTGCGCTGTAATATCAGCCTCACTGGGGATAGTGCGCTGTAATATCAGCCTCACTGGGGATAGTGCGCTGTAATATCAGCCTCACTGGGGATAGTGCGCTGTAATATCAGCCTCACTGGGGATAGTGCGCTGTAATATCAGCCTCACTGGGGATAGTGCGCTGTAATATCAGCCTCACTGGGGATAGTGCGCTGTAATATCAGCCTCACTGGGGATAGTGCGCTGTAATATCAGCCTCACTGGGGATAGTGCGCTGTAATATCAGCCTCACTGGGATAGTGCGCTGTAATATCAGCCTCACTGGGATAGTGCGCTGTAATATCAGCCTCACTGGGGATAGTGCGCTGTAATATCAGCCTCACTGGGGATAGTGCGCTGTAATATCAGCCTCACTGGGGATAGTGCGCTGTAATATCAGCCTCACTGGGGATAGTGCGCTGTAATATCAGCCTCACTGGGGATAGTGCGCTGTAATATCAGCCTCACTGGGATAGTGCGCTGTAATATCAGCCTCACTGGGGATAGTGCGCTGTAATATCAGCCTCACTGGGGATAGTGCGCTGTAATATCAGCCTCACTGGGGATAGTGCGCTGTAATATCAGCCTCACTGGGATAGTGCGCTGTAATATCAGCCTCACTGGGGATAGTGCGCTGTAATATCAGCCTCACTGGGGATAGTGCGCTGTAATATCAGCCTCACTGGGGATAGTGCGCTGTAATATCAGCCTCACTGGGGATAGTGCGCTGTAATATCAGCCTCACTGGGGATAGTGCGCTGTAATATCAGCCTCACTGGGGATAGTGCGCTGTAATATCAGCCTCACTGGGGATAGTGCGCTGTAATATCAGCCTCACTGGGGATAGTGCGCTGTAATATCAGCCTCACTGGGGATAGTGCGCTGTAATATCAGCCTCACTGGGGATAGTGCGCTGTAATATCAGCCTCACTGGGGATAGTGCGCTGTAATATCAGCCTCACTGGGGATAGTGCGCTGTAATATCAGCCTCACTGGGGATAGTGCGCTGTAATATCAGCCTCACTGGGGATAGTGCGCTGTAATATCAGCCTCACTGGGGATAGTGCGCTGTAATATCAGCCTCACTGGGGATAGTGCGCTGTAATATCAGCCTCACTGGGGATAGTGCGCTGTAATATCAGCCTCACTGGGGATAGTGCGCTGTAATATCAGCCTCACTGGGGATAGTGCGCTGTAATATCAGCCTCACTGGGGATAGTGCGCTGTAATATCAGCCTCACTGGGGATAGTGCGCTGTAATATCAGCCTCACTGGGGATAGTGCGCTGTAATATCAGCCTCACTGGGGATAGTGCGCTGTAATATCAGCCTCACTGGGGATAGTGCGCTGTAATATCAGCCTCACTGGGGATAGTGCGCTGTAATATCAGCCTCACTGGGGATAGTGCGCTGTAATATCAGCCTCACTGGGGATAGTGCGCTGTAATATCAGCCTCACTGGGGATAGTGCGCTGTAATATCAGCCTCACTGGGGATAGTGCGCTGTAATATCAGCCTCACTGGGGATAGTGCGCTGTAATATCAGCCTCACTGGGAATGGGGCGCTGTAATATCAGCCCCACTGGGGATAGTGCGCTGTAATATCAGCCTCACTGGGGATAGTGCGCTGTAATATCAGCCTCACTGGGGATAGTGCGCTGTAATATCAGCCTCACTGGGGATAGTGCGCTGTAATATCAGCCTCACTGGGGATAGTGCGCTGTAATATCAGCCTCACTGGGGATAGTGCGCTGTAATATCAGCCTCACTGGGGATAGTGCGCTGTAATATCAGCCTCACTGGGGATAGTGCGCTGTAATATCAGCCTCACTGGGGATAGTGCGCTGTAATATCAGCCTCACTGGGGATAGTGCGCTGTAATATCAGCCTCACTGGGGATAGTGCGCTGTAATATCAGCCTCACTGGGGATAGTGCGCTGTAATATCAGCCTCACTGGGGATAGTGCGCTGTAATATCAGCCTCACTGGGGATAGTGCGCTGTAATATCAGCCTCACTGGGGATAGTGCGCTGTAATATCAGCCTCACTGGGGATAGTGCGCTGTAATATCAGCCTCACTGGGGATAGTGCGCTGTAATATCAGCCTCACTGGGGATAGTGCGCTGTAATATCAGCCTCACTGGGGATAGTGCGCTGTAATATCAGCCTCACTGGGGATAGGTGCGCTGTAATATCAGCCTCACTGGGGATAGTGCGCTGTAATATCAGCCTCACTGGGGATAGTGCGCTGTAATATCAGCCTCACTGGGGATAGTGCGCTGTAATATCAGCCTCACTGGGGATAGTGCGCTGTAATATCAGCCTCACTGGGGATAGTGCGCTGTAATATCAGCCTCACTGGGGATAGTGCGCTGTAATATCAGCCTCACTGGGGATAGTGCGCTGTAATATCAGCCTCACTGGGGATAGTGCGCTGTAATATCAGCCTCACTGGGGATAGTGCGCTGTAATATCAGCCTCACTGGGGATAGTACGCTGTAATATCAGCCTCACTGGGATAGTGCGCTGTAATATCAGCCTCACTGGGGATAGTGCGCTGTAATATCAGCCTCACTGGGGATAGTGCGCTGTAATATCAGCCTCACTGGGATAGTGCAGCTGTAATATCAGCCTCACTGGGATAGTGCGCTGTAATATCAGCCTCACTGGGGATAGTGCACTGTAATATCAGCCTCACTGGGGATAGTGCGCTGTAATATCAGCCTCACTGGGGATAGTGCGCTGTAATATCAGCCTCACTGGGGATAGTGCGCTGTAATATCAGCCTCACTGGGGATAGTGCGCTGTAATATCAGCCTCACTGGGGATAGTGCGCTGTAATATCAGCCTCACTGGGGATAGTGCGCTGTAATATCAGCCTCACTGGGGATAGTGCGCTGTAATATCAGCCTCACTGGGGATAGTGCGCTGTAATATCAGCCTCACTGGGGATAGTGCGCTGTAATATCAGACTCACTGGGGATAGTGCGCTGTAATATCAGCCTCACTGGGGATAGTGCGCTGTAATATCAGCCTCACTGGGGATAGTGCGCTGTAATATCAGCCTCACTGGGGATAGTGTGCTGTAATATCAGCCTCACTGCGGATAGTGCGCTGTAATATCAGCCTCACTGGGGATAGTGCGCTGTAATATCAGCCTCACTGGGGATAGTGCGCTGTAATATCAGCCTCACTGGGGATAGTGCGCTGTAATATCAGCCTCACTGGGGATAGTGCGCTGTAATATCAGCCTCACTGGGGATAGTGCGCTGTAATATCAGCCTCACTGGGGATAGTGTGCTGTAATATCAGCCTCACTGGGGATAGTGCGCTGTAATATCAGCCTCACTGGGGATAGTGCGCTGTAATATCAGCCTCACTGGGGATAGTGCGCTGTAATATCAGCCTCACTGGGGATAGTGCGCTGTAATATCAGCCTCACTGGGGATAGTGCACTGTAATATCAGCCTCACTGGGGATAGTGCGCTGTAATATCAGCCTCACTGGGGATAGTGCGCTGTAATATCAGCCTCACTGGGGATAGTGCGCTGTAATATCAGCCTCACTGGGGATAGTGCGCTGTAATATCAGCCTCACTGGGGATAGTGCGCTGTAATATCAGCCTCACTGGGGATAGTGCGCTGTAATATCAGCCTCACTGGGGATAGTGCGCTGTAATATCAGCCTCACTGGGGATAGTGCGCTGTAATATCAGCCTCACTGGGGATAGTGCGCTGTAATATCAGCCTCACTGGGGATAGTGCGCTGTAATATCAGCCTCACTGGGGATAGTGCGCTGTAATATCAGCCTCACTGGGGATAGTGCGCTGTAATATCAGCCTCACTGGGGATAGTGCGCTGTAATATCAGCCTCACTGGGGATAGTGCGCTGTAATATCAGCCTCACTGGGGATAGTGCGCTGTAATATCAGCCTCACTGGGGATAGTGCGCTGTAATATCAGCCTCACTGGGGATAGTGCGCTGTAATATCAGCCTCACTGGGGATAGTGCGCTGTAATATCAGCCTCACTGGGGATAGTGCGCTGTAATATCAGCCTCACTGGGGATAGGGCGCTGTAATATCAGCCTCACTGGGGATAGTGCGCTGTAATATCAGCCTCACTGGGGATAGTGCGCTGTAATATCAGCCTCACTGGGGATAGTGCGCTGTAATATCAGCCTCACTGGGGATAGGGCGCTGTAATATCAGCCTCACTGGGGATAGTGCGCTGTAATATCAGCCTCACTGGGGATAGTGCGCTGTAATATCAGCCTCACTGGGGATAGTGCGCTGTAATATCAGCCTCACTGGGATAGTGCGCTGTAATATCAGCCTCACTGGGGATAGTGCGCTGTAATATCAGCCTCACTGGGGATAGTGCGCTGTAATATCAGCCTCACTGGGGATAGTGCGCTGTAATATCAGCCTCACTGGGGATAGTGCGCTGTAATATCAGCCTCACTGGGGATAGTGCGCTGTAATATCAGCCTCACTGGGGATAGTGCGCTGTAATATCAGCCTCACTGGGGATAGTGCGCTGTAATATCAGCCTCACTGGGGATAGTGCGCTGTAATATCAGCCTCACTGGGGATAGTGCGCTGTAATATCAGCCTCACTGGGGATAGTGCGCTGTAATATCAGCCTCACTGGGATAGTGCGCTGTAATATCAGCCTCACTGGGGATAGTGCGCTGTAATATCAGCCTCACTGGGGATAGTGCGCTGTAATATCAGCCTCACTGGGGATAGTGCGCTGTAATATCAGCCTCACTGGGGATAGTGCGCTGTAATATCAGCCTCACTGGGGATAGTGCGCTGTAATATCAGCCTCACTGGGGATAGTGCGCTGTAATATCAGCCTCACTGGGGATAGTGCGCTGTAATATCAGCCTCACTGGGGATAGTGCGCTGTAATATCAGCCTCACTGGGGATAGTGCGCTGTAATATCAGCCTCACTGGGGATAGTGCGCTGTAATATCAGCCTCACTGGGGATAGTGCGCTGTAATATCAGCCTCACTGGGGATAGTGCGCTGTAATATCAGCCTCACTGGGGATAGTGCGCTGTAATATCAGCCTCACTGGGGATAGTGCGCTGTAATATCAGCCTCACTGGGGATAGTGCGCTGTAATATCAGCCTCACTGGGGATAGTGCGCTGTAATATCAGCCTCACTGGGGATAGTGCGCTGTAATATCAGCCTCACTGGGGATAGTGCGCTGTGATATCAGCCTCACTGGGGATAGTGCGCTGTAATATCAGCCTCACTGGGGATAGTGCGCTGTAATATCAGCCTCACTGGGGATAGTGCGCTGTAATATCAGCCTCACTGGGGATAGTGCGCTGTAATATCAGCCTCACTGGGGATTGTGCGCTGTAATATCAGCCTCACTGGGGATAGTGCGCTGTAATATCAGCCTCACTGGGGATAGTGCGCTGTAATATCAGCCTCACTGGGGATAGTGCGCTGTAATATCAGCCTCACTGGGGATAGTGCACTGTAATATCAGCCTCACTGGGGATAGTGCGCTGTAATATCAGCCTCACTGGGGATAGTGCGCTGTAATATCAGCCTCACTGGGGATAGTGCGCTGTAATATCAGCCTCACTGGGGATAGTGCGCTGTAATATCAGCCTCACTGGGGATAGTGCGCTGTAATATCAGCCTCACTGGGGATAGTGCGCTGTAATATCAGCCTCACTGGGGATAGTGCGCTGTAATATCAGCCTCACTGGGGATAGTGCGCTGTAATATCAGCCTCACTGGGGATAGTGCGCTGTAATATCAGCCTCCCTCGGGATAGTACGCTGTAATATCAGCCTCACTGGGGATAGTGCGCTGTAATATCAGCCTCACTGGGGATATTGCGCTGTAATATCAGCCTCACTGGGGATAGTGCGCTGTAATATCAGCCTCACTGGGGATAGTGCGCTGTAATATCAGCCTCACTGGGGATAGTGCGCTGTAATATCAGCCTCACTGGGGATAGTGCGCTGTAATATCAGCCTCACTGGGGATAGTGCGCTGTAATATCAGCCTCACTGGGGATAGTGCGCTGTAATATCAGCCTCACTGGGGATAGTGCGCTGTAATATCAGCCTCACTGGGGATAGTGCGCTGTAATATCAGCCTCACTGGGGATAGTGCGCTGTAATATCAGCCTCACTGGGGATAGTGCGCTGTAATATCAGCCTCACTGGGGATAGTGCGCTGTAATATCAGCCTCACTGGGGATAGTGCGCTGTAATATCAGCCTCACTGGGGATAGTGCGCTGTAATATCAGCCTCACTGGGGATAGTGCGCTGTAATATCAGCCTCACTGGGGATAGTGCGCTGTAATATCAGCCTCACTGGGGATAGTGCGCTGTAATATCAGCCTCACTGGGGATAGTGCGCTGTAATATCAGCCTCACTGGGGATAGTGCGCTGTAATATCAGCCTCACTGGGGATAGTGCGCTGTAATATCAGCCTCACTGGGGATAGTGCGCTGTAATATCAGCCTCACTGGGGATAGTGCGCTGTAATATCAGCCTCACTGGGGATAGTGCGCTGTAATATCAGCCTCACTGGGGATAGTGCGCTGTAATATCAGCCTCACTGGGGATAGTGCGCTGTAATATCAGCCTCACTGGGATAGTGCGCTGTAATATCAGCCTCACTGGGGATAGTGCGCTGTAATATCAGCCTCACTGGGGATAGTGCGCTGTAATATCAGCCTCACTGGGGATAGTGCGCTGTAATATCAGCCTCACTGGGGATAGTGCGCTGTAATATCAGCCTCACTGGGGATAGTGCGCTGTAATATCAGCCTCACTGGGGATAGTGCGCTGTAATATCAGCCTCACTGGGGATAGTGCGCTGTAATATCAGCCTCACTGGGGATAGTGCGCTGTAATATCAGCCTCACTGGGGATAGTGCGCTGTAATATCAGCCTCACTGGGGATAGTGCGCTGTAATATCAGCCTCACTGGGGATAGTGCGCTGTAATATCAGCCTCACTGGGGATAGTGCGCTGTAATATCAGCCTCACTGGGGATAGTGCGCTGTAATATCAGCCTCACTGGGGATAGTGCGCTGTAATATCAGCCTCACTGGGGATAGTGCGCTGTAATATCAGCCTCACTGGGGATAGTGCGCTGTAATATCAGCCTCACTGGGGATAGTGCGCTGTAATATCAGCCTCACTGGGGATAGTGCGCTGTAATATCAGCCTCACTGGGGATAGTGCGCTGTAATATCAGCCTCACTGGGGATAGTGCGCTGTAATATCAGCCTCACTGGGGATAGTGCGCTGTAATATCAGCCTCACTGGGGATAGGGCGCTGTAATATCAGCCTCACTGGGGATAGTGCGCTGTAATATCAGCCTCACTGGGGATAGTGCGCTGTAATATCAGCCTCACTGGGGATAGTGCGCTGTAATATCAGCCTCACTGGGGATAGTGCGCTGTAATATCAGCCTCACTGGGGATAGTGCGCTGTAATATCAGCCTCACTGGGGATAGTGCGCTGTAATATCAGCCTCACTGGGGATAGTGCGCTGTAATATCAGCCTCACTGGGGATTGTGCGCTGTAATATCAGCCTCACTGGGGATAGTGCGCTGTAATATCAGCCTCACTGGGGATAGTGCGCTGTAATATCAGCCTCACTGGGGATAGTGCGCTGTAATATCAGCCTCACTGGGGATAGTGCGCTGTAATATCAGCCTCACTGGGGATAGTGCGCTGTAATATCAGCCTCACTGGGGATAGTGCGCTGTAATATCAGCCTCACTGGGGATAGTGCGCTGTAATATCAGCCTCACTGGGGATAGTGCGCTGTAATATCAGCCTCACTGGGGATAGTGCGCTGTAATATCAGCCTCACTGGGGATAGTGCGCTGTAATATCAGCCTCACTGGGGATAGTGCGCTGTAATATCAGCCTCACTGGGGATAGTGCGCTGTAATATCAGCCTCACTGGGGATAGTGCGCTGTAATATCAGCCTCACTGGGGATAGTGCGCTGTAATATCAGCCTCACTGGGGATAGTGCGCTGTAATATCAGCCTCACTGGGGATAGTGCGCTGTAATATCAGCCTCACTGGGGATAGTGCGCTGTAATATCAGCCTCACTGGGGATAGTGCGCTGTAATATCAGCCTCACTGGGGATAGTGCGCTGTAATATCAGCCTCACTGGGGATAGTGCGCTGTAATATCAGCCTCACTGGGGATAGTGCGCTGTAATATCAGCCTCACTGGGGATAGTGCGCTGTAATATCAGCCTCACTGGGGATAGTGCGCTGTAATATCAGCCTCACTGGGATAGTGCGCTGTAATATCAGCCTCACTGGGGATAGTGCGCTGTAATATCAGCCTCACTGGGGATAGTGCGCTGTAATATCAGCCTCACTGGGGATAGTGCGCTGTAATATCAGCCTCACTGGGGATAGTGCGCTGTAATATCAGCCTCACTGGGGATAGTGCGCTGTAATATCAGCCTCACTGGGGATAGTGCGCTGTAATATCAGCCTCACTGGGGATAGTGCGCTGTAATATCAGCCTCACTGGGGATAGTGCGCTGTAATATCAGCCTCACTGGGGATAGTGCGCTGTAATATCAGCCTCACTGGGGATAGTGCGCTGTAATATCAGCCTCACTGGGGATAGTGCGCTGTAATATCAGCCTCACTGGGGATAGTGCGCTGTAATATCAGCCTCACTGGGGATAGTGCGCTGTAATATCAGCCTCACTGGGGATAGTGCGCTGTAATATAAGCCTCACTGGGGATAGTGCGCTGTAATATCAGCCTCACTGGGGACAGGGCGCTGTAATATCAGCCTCACTGGGGATAGTGCGCTGTAATATCAGCCTCACTGGGGATAGTGCGCTGTAATATCAGCCTCACTGGCGATAGTGCGCTGTAATATCAGCCTCACTGGGGATAGTGCGCTGTAATATCAGCCTCACTGGGGATAGTGCGCTGTAATATCAGCCTCACTGGGAATAGTGCGCTGTAATATCAGCCTCACTTGGGATAGTGCGCTGTAATATCAGCCTCACTGGGGATAGTGCGCTGTAATATCAGCCTCACTGGGGATAGTGCGCTGTAATATCAGCCTCACTGGGGATAGTGCTCTGTAATATCAGCCTCACTGGGGATAGTGCGCTGTAATATCAGCCTCACTGGGGATAGTGCGCTGTAATATCAGCCTCACTGGGGATAGTGCGCTGTAATATCAGCCTCACTGGGGATAGTGCGCTGTAATATCAGCCTCACTGGGGATAGTGCGCTGTAATATCAGCCTCACTGGGGATAGTGCGCTGTAATATCAGCCTCACTGGTGATAGTGTGCTGTATTATCAGCCTCACTGGGGATATTGCGCTGTAATATCAGCCTCACTGGGGATAGTGCGCTGTAATATCAGCCTCACTGGAATAGTGCGGTGTAATATCAGCCTCCCAGGGGAGAGTGCGCTGTAATATCAGCCTCACTGGGGATAGTACACTGTAATATCAGCCTCCCTGGGGATAGTGCGCTGTAATATCAGTCTCCCTGGGGATAGTGCGCTGTAATATCAGCCTCACTGGGGATAGTGCGCTGTAATATCAGCCTCACTGGGGATAGTGCGCTGTAATATCAGCCTCACTGGGGATAGTGCGCTGTAATATCAGCCTCACTGGGGATAGTGCGCTGTAATATCAGCCTCACTGGGGATAGTGCGCTGTAATATCAGCCTCACTGGGGATAGTGCGCTGTAATATCAGCCTCACTGGGGATAGTGCGCTGTAATATCAGCCTCACTGGGGATAGTGCGCTGTAATATCAGCCTCACTGGGGATAGTGCGCTGTAATATCAGCCTCACTGGGGATAGTGCGCTGTAATATCAGCCTCACTGGGGATAGTGCGCTGTAATATCAGCCTCACTGGGGATAGTGCGCTGTAATATCAGCCTCACTGGGGATAGTGCGCTGTAATATCAGCCTCACTGGGGATAGTGCGCTGTAATATCAGCCTCACTGGGGATAGTGCGCTGTAATATCAGCCTCACTGGGGATAGTGCGCTGTAATATCAGCCTCACTGGGGATAGTGCGCTGTAATATCAGCCTCACTGGGGATAGTGCGCTGTAATATCAGCCTCACTGGGGATAGTGCGCTGTAATATCAGCCTCACTGGGGATAGTGCGCTGTAATATCAGCCTCACTGGGGATAGTGCGCTGTAATATCAGCCTCACTGGGGATAGTGCGCTGTAATATCAGCCTCACTGGGGATAGTGCGCTGTAATATCAGCCTCACTGGGGATAGTGCGCTGTAATATCAGCCTCACTGGGGATAGTGCGCTGTAATATCAGCCTCACTGGGGATAGTGCGCTGTAATATCAGCCTCACTGGGGATAGTGCGCTGTAATATCAGCCTCACTGGGGATAGTGCGCTGTAATATCAGCCTCACTGGGGATAGTGCGCTGTAATATCAGCCTCACTGGGATAGTGCGCTGTAATATCAGCCTCACTGGGGATAGTGCGCTGTAATATCAGCCTCACTGGGGATAGTGCGCTGTAATATCAGCCTCACTGGGGATAGTGCGCTGTAATATCAGCCTCACTGGGGATAGTGCGCTGTAATATCAGCCTCACTGGGGATAGTGCGCTGTAATATCAGCCTCACTGGGGATAGTGCGCTGTAATATCAGCCTCACTGGGGATAGTGCGCTGTAATATCAGCCTCACTGGGGATAGTGCGCTGTAATATCAGCCTCACTGGGGATAGTGCGCTGTAATATCAGCCTCACTGGGGATAGTGCGCTGTAATATCAGCCTCACTGGGGATAGTGCGCTGTAATATCAGCCTCACTGGGGATAGTGCGCTGTAATATCAGCCTCACTGGGGATAGTGCGCTGTAATATCAGCCTCACTGGGGATAGTGCGCTGTAATATCAGCCTCACTGGGGATAGTGCGCTGTAATATCAGCCTCACTGGGGATAGTGCGCTGTAATATCAGCCTCACTGGGGATAGTGCGCTGTAATATCAGCCTCACTGGGGATAGTGCGCTGTAATATCAGCCTCACTGGGGATAGTGCGCTGTAATATCAGCCTCACTGGGGATAGTGCGCTGTAATATCAGCCTCACTGGGGATAGTGCGCTGTAATATCAGCCTCACTGGGGATAGTGCGCTGTAATATCAGCCTCACTGGGGATAGTGCGCTGTAATATCAGCCTCACTGGGGATAGTGCGCTGTAATATCAGCCTCACTGGGGATAGTGCGCTGTAATATCAGCCTCACTGGGGATAGTGCGCTGTAATATCAGCCTCACTGGGGATAGTGCGCTGTAATATCAGCCTCACTGGGGATAGTGCGCTGTAATATCAGCCTCACTGGGGATAGTGCGCTGTAATATCAGCCTCACTGGGGATAGTGCGCTGTAATATCAGCCTCACTGGGGATAGTGCGCTGTAATATCAGCCTCACTGGGGATAGTGCGCTGTAATATCAGCCTCACTGGGGATAGTGCGCTGTAATATCAGCCTCACTGGGGATAGTGCGCTGTAATATCAGCCTCACTGGGGATAGTGCGCTGTAATATCAGCCTCACTGGGGATAGTGCGCTGTAATATCAGCCTCACTGGGGATAGTGCGCTGTAATATCAGCCTCACTGGGGATAGTGCGCTGTAATATCAGCCTCACTGGGGATAGTGCGCTGTAATATCAGCCTCACTGGGGATAGTGCACTGTAATATCAGCCTCACTGGGGATAGTGCGCTGTAATATCAGCCTCACTGGGTATAGTGCGCTGTAATATCAGCCTCACTGGGATAGTGCGCTGTAATATCAGCCTCACTGCGGATTGTGGGCTTTAATATCAGCCTCACTGGGGATAGTGCGCTGTAATATCAGCCTCACTGGGGATAGATCGCTGTAATATCAGCCTCACTGGGGATAGTGCACTGTAATATCAGCCTCACTGGGGATAGTGCGCTGTAATATCAGCCTCACTGGGGATAGTGTGCTGTAATATCAGCCTCACTGGTGATAGTGCGCTGTAATATCAGCCTCACTGGGGATAGTGCGCTGTAATATCAGCCTCACTGGGGATAGTGCGCTGTAATATCAGCCTCACTGGGGATAGTGCGCTGTAATATCAGCCTCACTGGGGATAGTGCGCTGTAATATCAGCCTCACTGGGGATAGTGCGCTGTAATATCAGCCTCACTGGGGATATTGCGCTGTAATATCAGCCTCACTGGGGATAGTGCGCTGTAATATCAGCCTCACTGGGGATAGTGCGCTGTAATATCAGCCTCACTGGGGATAGTGCGCTGTAATATCAGCCTCACTGGGGATAGTGCGCTGTAATATCAGCCTCACTGGGGATAGTGCGCTGTAATATCAGCCTCACTGGGGATAGTGCGCTGTAATATCAGCCTCACTGGGGATAGTGCGCTGTAATATCAGCCTCACTGGGGATAGTGCGCTGTAATATCAGCCTCACTGGGGATAGTGCGCTGTAATATCAGCCTCACTGGGGATAGTGCGCTGTAATATCAGCCTCACTGGGGATAGTGCGCTGTAATATCAGCCTCACTGGGGATAGTGCGCTGTAATATCAGCCTCACTGGGGATAGTGCGCTGTAATATCAGCCTCACTGGGGATAGTGCGCTGTAATATCAGCCTCACTGGGGATAGTGCGCTGTAATATCAGCCTCACTGGGGATAGTGCGCTGTAATATCAGCCTCACTGGGGATAGTGCGCTGTAATATCAGCCTCACTGGGGATAGTGCGCTGTAATATCAGCCTCACTGGGGATAGTGCGCTGTAATATCAGCCTCACTGGGGATAGTGCGCTGTAATATCAGCCTCACTGGGGATAGTGCGCTGTAATATCAGCCTCACTGGGGATAGTGCGCTGTAATATCAGCCTCACTGGGGATAGTGCGCTGTAATATCAGCCTCACTGGGGATAGTGCGCTGTAATATCAGCCTCACTGGGGATAGTGCGCTGTAATATCAGCCTCACTGGGGATAGTGCGCTGTAATATCAGCCTCACTGGGGATAGTGCGCTGTAATATCAGCCTCACTGGGGATAGTGCGCTGTAATATCAGCCTCACTGGGGATAGTGCGCTGTAATATCAGCCTCACTGGGGATAGTGCGCTGTAATATCAGCCTCACTGGGGATAGTGCGCTGTAATATCAGCCTCACTGGGGATAGTGCGCTGTAATATCAGCCTCACTGGGGATAGTGCGCTGTAATATCAGCCTCACTGGGGATAGTGCGCTGTAATATCAGCCTCACTGGGGATAGTGCGCTGTAATATCAGCCTCACTGGGGATAGTGCGCTGTAATATCAGCCTCACTGGGGATAGTGCGCTGTAATATCAGCCTCACTGGGGATAGTGCGCTGTAATATCAGCCTCACTGGGGATAGTGCGCTGTAATATCAGCCTCACTGGGGATAGTGCGCTGTAATATCAGCCTCACTGGGGATAGTGCGCTGTAATATCAGCCTCACTGGGGATAGTGCGCTGTAATATCAGCCTCACTGGGGATAGTGCGCTGTAATATCAGCCTCACTGGGGATAGTGCGCTGTAATATCAGCCTCACTGGGGATAGTGCGCTGTAATATCAGCCTCACTGGGGATAGTGCGCTGTAATATCAGCCTCACTGGGGATAGTGCGCTGTAATATCAGCCTCACTGGGGATAGTGCGCTGTAATATCAGCCTCACTGGGGATAGTGCGCTGTAATATCAGCCTCACTGGGGATAGTGCGCTGTAATATCAGCCTCACTGGGGATAGTGCGCTGTAATATCAGCCTCACTGGGGATAGTGCGCTGTAATATCAGCCTCACTGGGGATAGTGCGCTGTAATATCAGCCTCACTGGGGATAGTGCGCTGTAATATCAGCCTCACTGGGGATAGTGCGCTGTAATATCAGCCTCACTGGGGATAGTGCGCTGTAATATCAGCCTCACTGGGGATAGTGCGCTGTAATATCAGCCTCACTGGGGATAGTGCGCTGTAATATCAGCCTCACTGGGGATAGTGCGCTGTAATATCAGCCTCACTGGGGATAGTGCGCTGTAATATCAGCCTCACTGGGGATAGTGCGCTGTAATATCAGCCTCACTGGGGATAGTGCGCTGTAATATCAGCCTCACTGGGGATAGTGCGCTGTAATATCAGCCTCACTGGGGATAGTGCGCTGTAATATCAGCCTCACTGGGGATAGTGCGCTGTAATATCAGCCTCACTGGGGATAGTGCGCTGTAATATCAGCCTCACTGGGGATAGTGCGCTGTAATATCAGCCTCACTGGGGATAGTGCGCTGTAATATCAGCCTCACTGGGGATAGTGCGCTGTAATATCAGCCTCACTGGGGATAGTGCGCTGTAATATCAGCCTCACTGGGGATAGTGCGCTGTAATATCAGCCTCACTGGGGATAGTGCGCTGTAATATCAGCCTCACTGGGGATAGTGCGCTGTAATATCAGCCTCACTGGGGATAGTGCGCTGTAATATCAGCCTCACTGGGGATAGTGCGCTGTAATATCAGCCTCACTGGGGATAGTGCGCTGTAATATCAGCCTCACTGGGGATAGTGCGCTGTAATATCAGCCTCACTGGGGATAGTGCGCTGTAATATCAGCCTCACTGGGGATAGTGCGCTGTAATATCAGCCTCACTGGGGATAGTGCGCTGTAATATCAGCCTCACTGGGGATAGTGCGCTGTAATATCAGCCTCACTGGGGATAGTGCGCTGTAATATCAGCCTCACTGGGGATAGTGCGCTGTAATATCAGCCTCACTGGGGATAGTGCGCTGTAATATCAGCCTCACTGGGGATAGTGCGCTGTAATATCAGCCTCACTGGGGATAGTGCGCTGTAATATCAGCCTCACTGGGGATAGTGCGCTGTAATATCAGCCTCACTGGGGATAGTGCGCTGTAATATCAGCCTCACTGGGGATAGTGCGCTGTAATATCAGCCTCACTGGGGATAGTGCGCTGTAATATCAGCCTCACTGGGGATAGTGCGCTGTAATATCAGCCTCACTGGGGATAGTGCGCTGTAATATCAGCCTCACTGGGGATAGTGCGCTGTAATATCAGCCTCACTGGGGATAGTGCGCTGTAATATCAGCCTCACTGGGGATAGTGCGCTGTAATATCAGCCTCACTGGGGATAGTGCGCTGTAATATCAGCCTCACTGGGGATAGTGCGCTGTAATATCAGCCTCACTGGGGATAGTGCGCTGTAATATCAGCCTCACTGGGGATAGTGCGCTGTAATATCAGCCTCACTGGGGATAGTGCGCTGTAATATCAGCCTCACTGGGGATAGTGCGCTGTAATATCAGCCTCACTGGGGATAGTGCGCTGTAATATCAGCCTCACTGGGGATAGTGCGCTGTAATATCAGCCTCACTGGGGATAGTGCACTGTAATATCAGCCTCCCTGGGGATAGTGCGCTGTAATATCAGCCTCACTGGCATAGTACGCTGTAATATAAGGCACCCTGCGGATAGTGCGCTGTAATATCAGCCTCACTGGGGATAGTGCACTGTAATATCAGCCTCCCTGCGGATAGTGCGCGGTAATATCAGCCTCACTGGGGATAGTGCGCTGTAATATCAGCCTCACTGGGGATAGTGCGCTGTAATATCAGCCTCACTGGGGATAGTGCGCTGTAATATCAGCCTCACTGGGGATAGTGCGCTGTAATATCAGCCTCACTGGGGATAGTGCGCTGTAATATCAGCCTCACTGGGGATAGTGCGCTGTAATATCAGCCTCACTGGGGATAGTGCGCTGTAATATCAGCCTCACTGGGGATAGTGCGCTGTAATATCAGCCTCACTGGGGATAGTGCGCTGTAATATCAGCCTCACTGGGGATAGTGCGCTGTAATATCAGCCTCACTGGGGATAGTGCGCTGTAATATCAGCCTCACTGGGATAGTGCGCTGTAATATCAGCCTCACTGGGGATAGTGCGCTGTAATATCAGCCTCACTGGGGATAGTGCGCTGTAATATCAGCCTCACTGGGGATAGTGCGCTGTAATATCAGCCTCACTGGGGATAGTGCGCTGTAATATCAGCCTCACTGGGGATAGTGCGCTGTAATATCAGCCTCACTGGGGATAGTGCGCTGTAATATCAGCCTCACTGGGTATAGTGCTCTGTAATATCAGCCTCACAGGGGATGTTGCGCTGTAATATCAGCCTCACTGGGGATAGTGCGCTGTAATATCAGCCTCACTGGGGATAGTGCGCTGTAATATCAGCCTCACTGGGGATAGTGCGCTGTAATATCAGCCTCACTGGGGATAGTGCGCTGTAATATCAGCCTCACTGGGGATAGTGCGCTGTAATATCAGCCTCACTGGGGATAGTGCGCTGTAATATCAGCCTCACTGGGGATAGTGCGCTGTAATATCAGCCTCACTGGGGATAGTGCGCTGTAATATCAGCCTCACTGGGGATAGTGCGCTGTAATATCAGCCTCACTGGGGATAGTGCGCTGTAATATCAGCCTCACTGGGGATAGTGCGCTGTAATATCAGCCTCACTGGGGATAGTGCGCTGTAATATCAGCCTCACTGGGGATAGTGCGCTGTAATATCAGCCTCACTGGGGATAGTGCGCTGTAATATCAGCCTCACTGGGGATAGTGCGCTGTAATATCAGCCTCACTGGGGATAGTGCGCTGTAATATCAGCCTCACTGGGGATAGTGCGCTGTAATATCAGCCTCACTGGGGATAGTGCGCTGTAATATCAGCCTCACTGGGGATAGTGCGCTGTAATATCAGCCTCACTGGGGTTAGTGCGCTGTAATATCAGCCTCACTGGGGATAGTGCGCTGTAATATCAGCCTCACTGGGATAGTGCGCTGTAATATCAGCCTCACTGGGGATAGTGCGCTGTAATATCAGCCTCACTGGGGATAGTGCGCTGTAATATCAGCCTCACTGGGGATAGTGCGCTGTAATATCAGCCTCACTGGGGATAGTGCGCTGTAATATCAGCCTCACTGGGGATAGTGCGCTGTAATATCAGCCTCACTGGCGATAGTGCGCTGTAATATCAGCCTCACTGGGGATAGTGTGCTGTAATATCAGCCTCACTGGGGATAGTGCGCTGTAATATCAGCCTCACTGGGGATAGTGCGCTGTAATATCAGCCTCACTGGGGATAGTGCGCTGTAATATCAGCCTCACTGGGGATAGTGCGCTGTAATATCAGCCTCACTGGGGATAGTGCGCTGTAATATCAGCCTCACTGGGGATAGTGCGCTGTAATATCAGCCTCACTGGGGATAGTGCGCTGTAATATCAGCCTCACTGGGGATAGTGCGCTGTAATATCAGCCTCACTGGGGATAGTGCGCTGTAATATCAGCCTCACTGGGGATAGTGCGCTGTAATATCAGCCTCACTGGGGATAGTGCGCTGTAATATCAGCCTCACTGGGGATAGTGCGCTGTAATATCAGCCTCACTGGGGATAGTGCGCTGTAATATCAGCCTCACTGGGGATAGTGCGCTGTAATATCAGCCTCACTGGGGATAGTGCGCTGTAATATCAGCCTCACTGGGGATAGTGCGCTGTAATATCAGCCTCACTGGGGATAGTGCGCTGTAATATCAGCCTCACTGGGGATAGTGCGCTGTAATATCAGCCTCACTGGGGATAGTGCGCTGTAATATCAGCCTCACTGGGGATAGTGCGCTGTAATATCAGCCTCACTGGGGATAGTGCGCTGTAATATCAGCCTCACTGGGGATAGTGCGCTGTAATATCAGCCTCACTGGGGATAGTGCGCTGTAATATCAGCCTCACTGGGGATAGTGCGCTGTAATATCAGCCTCACTGGGGATAGTGCGCTGTAATATCAGCCTCACTGGGGATAGTGCGCTGTAATATCAGCCTCACTGGGGATAGTGCGCTGTAATATCAGCCTCACTGGGGATAGTGCGCTGTAATATCAGCCTCACTGGGGATAGTGCGCTGTAATATCAGCCTCACTGGGATAGTGCGCTGTAATATCAGCCTCACTGGGGATAGTGCGCTGTAATATCAGCCTCACTGGGGATAGTGCGCTGTAATATCAGCCTCACTGGGGATAGTGCGCTGTAATATCAGCCTCACTGGGGATAGTGCGCTGTAATATCAGCCTCACTGGGGATAGTGCGCTGTAATATCAGCCTCACTGGGGATAGTGCGCTGTAATATCAGCCTCACTGGGGATAGTGCGCTGTAATATCAGCCTCACTGGGGATAGTGCGCTGTAATATCAGCCTCACTGGGGATAGTGCGCTGTAATATCAGCCTCACTGGGGATAGTGCGCTGTAATATCAGCCTCACTGGGGATAGTGCGCTGTAATATCAGCCTCACTGGGGATAGTGCGCTGTAATATCAGCCTCACTGGGGATAGTGCGCTGTAATATCAGCCTCACTGGGGATAGTGCGCTGTAATATCAGCCTCACTGGGGATAGTGCGCTGTAATATCAGCCTCACTGGGGATAGTGCGCTGTAATATCAGCCTCACTGGGGATAGTGCGCTGTAATATCAGCCTCACTGGGGATAGTGCGCTGTAATATCAGCCTCACTGGGGATAGTGCGCTGTAATATCAGCCTCACTGGGGATAGTGCGCTGTAATATCAGCCTCACTGGGGATAGTGCGCTGTAATATCAGCCTCACTGGGGATAGTGCGCTGTAATATCAGCCTCACTGGGGATAGTGCGCTGTAATATCAGCCTCACTGGGGATAGTGCGCTGTAATATCAGCCTCACTGGGGATAGTGCGCTGTAATATCAGCCTCACTGGGGATAGTGCGCTGTAATATCAGCCTCACTGGGGATAGTGCGCTGTAATATCAGCCTCACTGGGGATAGTGCGCTGTAATATCAGCCTCACTGGGGATAGTGCGCTGTAATATCAGCCTCACTGGGGATAGTGCGCTGTAATATCAGCCTCACTGGGGATAGTGCGCTGTAATATCAGCCTCACTGGGGATAGTGCGCTGTAATATCAGCCTCACTGGGGATAGTGCGCTGTAATATCAGCCTCACTGGGGATAGTGCGCTGTAATATCAGCCTCACTGGGGATAGTGCGCTGTAATATCAGCCTCACTGGGGATAGTGCGCTGTAATATCAGCCTCACTGGGGATAGTGCGCTGTAATATCAGCCTCACTGGGGATAGTGCGCTGTAATATCAGCCTCACTGGGGATAGTGCGCTGTAATATCAGCCTCACTGGGGATAGTGCGCTGTAATATCAGCCTCACTGGGGATAGTGCGCTGTAATATCAGCCTCACTGGGGATAGTGCGCTGTAATATCAGCCTCACTGGGGATAGTGCGCTGTAATATCAGCCTCACTGGGGATAGTGCGCTGTAATATCAGCCTCACTGGGGATAGTGCGCTGTAATATCAGCCTCACTGGGGATAGTGCGCTGTAATATCAGCCTCACTGGGGATGGTGCGCTGTAATATCAGCCTCACTGGGGATAGTGCGCTATAATATCAGCCCCACTGGGGATGGTGCGCTGTAATATCAGCCTCAATGGGGATAGTGCGCTGTAATATCAGCCTCACTGGGGATAGGGCACTGCAATATCAGCCTCACTGGGGATAGTGCGCTGTAATATCAGCCTCACCTGGGATAGTGCACTGTAATATCAGCTTCATTGGGGATAATGCGCTGTAATATCAGCCTCACTGGGGATAGTGCGCTGTAATATCAGCCTCACTGGGGATAGTGCGCTGTAATATCAGCCTCACTGGGGATAATGCGCTGTAATATCAACCTCACTGGGGATAGTGCGAAGTAATATCAGCCTCAGTGGGGATAGTGAGCTGTAATATCAGCCTCACTGGGGATAGTGCGCTGTAATATCAGCCTCACTGGGGATAGGGGGCTGTAATATCAGCCTCACTGGGGATAGTGCGCTGTAATATCAGCCTCACTGGGGATAGTGCGCTGTAATATCAGCCTCACTGGGGATAGTGCGCTGTAATATCAGACTCACTGGGGAGAGTGCGCTGTAATATCAGACTCACTGGGGACAGTGCGCTGTAATATCAGCCTCACTGGGTTAGTGCGCTGTAATATCAGCCTCACTGGGGATAGTGCGCTGTAATATCAGCCTCACTGGGGATAGGGCGCTGTAATATCAGCCTCACTGGAATAGTGCGCTGTAATATCAGCCTCACTGGGGATAGTGCGCTGTAATATCAGCCTCACTGGGGATAGTGCGCTGTAATATCAGCCTCACTGGGGATAGTGCGCTGTAATATCAGCCTCACTGGGGATAGTGCGCTGTAATATCAGCCTCACTGGGGATAGTGCACTGTAATATCAGCCTCACTGGGGATAGTGCGCTGTAATATCAGCCTCACTGGGGATAGTGCGCTGTAATATCAGCCTCACTGGGGATAGTGCGCTGTAATATCAGCCTCACTGGGGATAGTGCGCTGTAATATCAGCCTCACTGGGGATAGTGCGCTGTAATATCAGCCTCACTGGGGATAGTGCGCTGTAATATCAGCCTCACTGGGATAGTGCGCTGTAATATCAGCCTCACTGGGGATAGTGCGCTGTAATATCAGCCTCACTGGGATAGTGCGCTGTAATATCAGCCTCACTGGGGATAGTGCGCTGTAATATCAGCCTCACTGGGGATAGGGCGCTGTAATATCAGCCTCACTGGGGATAGTGCGCTGTAATATCAGCCTCACTGGGGATAGTGCGCTGTAATATCAGCCTCACTGGGGATAGTGCGCTGTAATATCAGCCTCACTGGGGATAGTGCGCTGTAATATCAGCCTCACTGGGGATAGTGCGCTGTAATATCAGCCTCACTGGGATAGTGCGCTGTAATATCAGCCTCACTGGGGATAGTGCGCTGTAATATCAGCCTCACTGGGGATAGTGCGCTGTAATATCAGCCTCACTGGGGATAGTGCGCTGTAATATCAGCCTCACTGGGGATAGTGCGCTGTAATATCAGCCTCACTGGGGATAGTGCGCTGTAATATCAGCCTCACTGGGGATAGTGCGCTGTAATATCAGCCTCACTGGGGATAGTGCGCTGTAATATCAGCCTCACTGGGGATAGTGCGCTGTAATATCAGCCTCACTGGGGATAGTGCGCTGTAATATCAGCCTCACTGGGGATAGTGCGCTGTAATATCAGCCTCACTGGGGATAGTGCGCTGTAATATCAGCCTCACTGGGGATAGTGCGCTGTAATATCAGCCTCACTGGGGATAGTGCGCTGTAATATCAGCCTCACTGGGGATAGTGCGCTGTAATATCAGCCTCACTGGGGATAGTGCGCTGTAATATCAGCCTCACTGGGGATAGTGCGCTGTAATATCAGCCTCACTGGGGATAGTGCGCTGTAATATCAGCCTCACTGGGGATAGTGCGCTGTAATATCAGCCTCACTGGGGATAGTGCGCTGTAATATCAGCCTCACTGGGGATAGTGCGCTGTAATATCAGCCTCACTGGGGATAGTGCGCTGTAATATCAGCCTCACTGGGGATAGTGCGCTGTAATATCAGCATCACTGGGGATAGTGCGCTGTAATATCAGCCTCACTGGGGATAGTGCGCTGTAATATCAGCCTCACTGGGGATAGTGCGCTGTAATATCAGCCTCACTGGGATAGTGCGCTGTAATATCAGCCTCACTGGGGATAGTGCGCTGTAATATCAGCCTCACTGGGGATAGTGCTCTGTAATATCAGCCTCACTGGGGATAGTGCGCTGTAATATCAGCCTCACTGGGGATAGTGCGCTGTAATATCAGCCTCACTGGGGATAGTGCGCTGTAATATCAGCCTCACTGGGGATAGTGCGCTGTAATATCAGCCTCACTGGGGATAGTGCGCTGTAATATCAGCCTCACTGGGGATAGTGCGCTGTAATATCAGCCTCACTGGGGATAGTGCGCTGTAATATCAGCCTCACTGGGATAGTGCGCTGTAATATCAGCCTCACTGGGGATAGTGCGCTGTAATATCAGCCTCACTGGGGATAGTGCGCTGTAATATCAGCCTCACTGGGGATAGTGCGCTGTAATATCAGCCTCACTGGGGATAGTGCGCTGTAATATCAGCCTCACTGGGGATAGTGCGCTGTAATATCAGCCTCACTGGGATAGTGCGCTGTAATATCAGCCTCACTGGGGATAGTGCGCTGTAATATCAGCCTCACTGGGGATAGTGCGCTGTAATATCAGCCTCACTGGGGATAGTGCGCTGTAATATCAGCCTCACTGGGGATAGTGCGCTGTAATATCAGCCTCACTGGGATAGTGCGCTGTAATATCAGCCTCACTGGGGATAGTGCGCTGTAATATCAGCCTCACTGGGGATAGTGCGCTGTAATATCAGCCTCACTGGGGATAGTGCGCTGTAATATCAGCCTCACTGGAGATAGTGCGCTGTAATATCAGCCTCACTGGGGATAGTGCGCTGTAATATCAGACTCACTGGGGATAGTGTGCTGTAATATCAGCCCTAACTGGGATAGTGCGCTGTAATATCAGCCTCACTGGGGATAGGGCGTTGTAATATCAGCCTCACTGGGGATAGTGCTCTGCAATATCAGCCTCACTGGGGACAGTGCGCTGTAATATCAGCCTCACTGGGGATAGTGCGCTGTAATATCAGCCTCACTGGGGATAGGGCGCTGTAATATCAGCCTCACTGGGGATAGTGCGCTGTAATATCAGCCTCACTGGGGATAGTGCGCTGTAATATCAGCCTCACTGGGGATAGTGCGCTGTAATATCAGCCTCACTGGGGATAGTGCGCTGTAATATCAGCCTCACTGGGGATAGGCCGCTGTAATATCAGCCTCTTTGGGATAGTGCGCTGTAATATCAGCCTCACTGGGGATAGTGCGCTGTAATATCAGCCTCACTGGGGATAGTGCGCTGTAATATCAGCCTCACTGGGGATAGTGCGCTGTAATATCAGCCTCACTGGGGATAGTGCGCTGTAATATCAGCCTCACTGGGGATAGTGCGCTGTAATATCAGCCTCACTGGGGATAGTGCGCTGTAATATCAGCCTCACTGGGGATAGTGCGCTGTAATATCAGCCTCACTGGGGATAGTGCGCTGTAATATCAGCCTCACTGGGGATAGTGCGCTGTAATATCAGCCTCACTGGGGATAGTGCGCTGTAATATCAGCCTCACTGGGGATAGTGCGCTGTAATATCAGCCTCACTGGGGATAGTGCGCTGTAATATCAGCCTCACTGGGGATAGTGCGCTGTAATATCAGCCTCACTGGGGATAGTGCGCTGTAATATCAGCCTCACTGGGGATAGTGCGCTGTAATATCAGCCTCACTGGGGATAGTGCGCTGTAATATCAGCCTCACTGGGGATAGTGCGCTGTAATATCAGCCTCACTGGGGATAGTGCGCTGTAATATCAGCCTCACTGGGATAGTGCGCTGTAATATCAGCCTCACTGGGGATAGTGCGCTGTAATATCAGCCTCACTGGGGATAGTGCGCTGTAATATCAGCCTCACTGGGGATAGTGCGCTGTAATATCAGCCTCACTGGGGATAGTGCGCTGTAATATCAGCCTCACTGGGGATAGTGCGCTGTAATATCAGCCTCACTGGGGATAGTGCGCTGTAATATCAGCCTCACTGGGGATAGTGCGCTGTAATATCAGCCTCACTGGGGATAGTGCGCTGTAATATCAGCCTCACTGGGGATAGTGCGCTGTAATATCAGCCTCACTGGGGATAGTGCGCTGTAATATCAGCCTCACTGGGGATAGTGCGCTGTAATATCAGCCTCACTGGGGATAGTGCGCTGTAATATCAGCCTCACTGGGGATAGTGCGCTGTAATATCAGCCTCACTGGGGATAGTGCGCTGTAATATCAGCCTCACTGGGGATAGTGCGCTGTAATATCAGCCTCACTGGGGATAGTGCGCTGTAATATCAGCCTCACTGGGGATAGTGCGCTGTAATATCAGCCTCACTGGGGATAGTGCGCTGTAATATCAGCCTCACTGGGGATAGTGCGCTGTAATATCAGCCTCACTGGGGATAGTGCGCTGTAATATCAGCCTCACTGGGGATAGTGCGCTGTAATATCAGCCTCACTGGGGATAGTGCGCTGTAATATCAGCCTCACTGGGGATAGTGCGCTGTAATATCAGCCTCACTGGGGATAGTGCGCTGTAATATCAGCCTCACTGGGGATAGTGCGCTGTAATATCAGCCTCACTGGGGATAGTGCGCTGTAATATCAGCCTCACTGGGGATAGTGCGCTGTAATATCAGCCTCACTGGGGATAGTGCGCTGTAATATCAGCCTCACTGGGGATAGTGCGCTGTAATATCAGCCTCACTGGGGATAGTGCGCTGTAATATCAGCCTCACTGGGGATAGTGCGCTGTAATATCAGCCTCACTGGGGATAGTGCGCTGTAATATCAGCCTCACTGGGGATAGTGCGCTGTAATATCAGCCTCACTGGGGATAGTGCGCTGTAATATCAGCCTCACTGGGGATAGTGCGCTGTAATATCAGCCTCACTGGGGATAGTGCGCTGTAATATCAGCCTCACTGGGGATAGTGCGCTGTAATATCAGCCTCACTGGGGATAGTGCGCTGTAATATCAGCCTCACTGGGGATAGTGCGCTGTAATATCAGCCTCACTGGGGATAGTGCGCTGTAATATCAGCCTCACTGGGGATAGTGCGCTGTAATATCAGCCTCACTGGGGATAGTGCGCTGTAATATCAGCCTCACTGGGGATAGTGCGCTGTAATATCAGCCTCACTGGGTTAGTGCGCTGTAATATCAGCCTCACTGGGGATAGTGCGCTGTAATATCAGCCTCACTGGGGATAGTGCGCTGTAATATCAGCCTCACTGGGGATAGTGCGCTGTAATATCAGCCTCACTGGGGATAGTGCGCTGTAATATCAGCCTCACTGGGGATAGTGCGCTGTAATATCAGCCTCACTGGGATAGTGCGCTTTAATATCAGCCTCACTGCGAATTGTGGGCTGTAATATCACCTCACTGGGGATAGTGCGCTGTAATATCAGCCTCACTGGGGATAGTGCGCTGTAATATCAGCCTCACTGGGGATTGCGCGCTGTAATATCAGCCTCACTGGGGATAGTGCGCTGTAATATCAGCCTCACTGGGGATAGTGCGCAGTACTATCAGCCTCACTGGGGATAGTGCGCTGTAATATCAGCCTCACTGGGGATAGTGCGCTGTAATATCAGCCTCACTGGGGATAGTGCGCTGTAATATCAGCCTCACTGGGGATAGTGCTCTGTAATATCAGCCTCACTGGGGATAGTGCGCTGTAATATCAGCCTCACTGGGGATAGTGCGCTGTAATATCAGCCTCACTGGGGATAGTGCGCTGTAATATCAGCCTCACCTGGGATAGTGCGCTGTAATATCAGCCTCACTGGGGATAGTGCGCTGTAATATCAGCCCCTTTGGGAATAGTGCGCTGTAATATCAGCTCCACTGGGTATAGTGCGCTGTAATATCAGCCTCACTGGGGATAGTGCACTGTAATATCAGCCTCACTGGTTTAGTGCGCTGTAATATCAGCCTCACTGGGGATAGTGCGCTGTAATATCAGCCTCACTGGGGATAGTGCGCTGTAATATCAGCCTCACTGGGGATAGTGCGCTGTAATATCAGCCTCACTGGGGATTGTGCGCTGTAATATCAGCCTCACTGGGGATAGTGCGCTGTAATATCAGCCTCACTGGGGATAGTGCGCTGTAATATCAGCCTCACTGGGGATAGTGCGCTGTAATATCAGCCTCACTGGGGATAGTGCGCTGTAATATCAGCCTCACTGGGGATAGTGCGCTGTAATATCAGCCTCACTGGGGATAGTGCGCTGTAATATCAGCCTCACTGGGGATAGTGCGCTGTAATATCAGCCTCACTGGGGATAGTGCGCTGTAATATCAGCCTCACTGGGGATAGTGCGCTGTAATATCAGCCTCACTGGGGATAGTGAGCTGTAATATCAGCCTCACTGTGGATAGTGCGCTGTAATATCAGCCTCACTGGGGATAGTGCGCTGTAATATCAGCCTCACTGGGGATAATGCGCTGTAATATCAGACTCTTTGGGGATAGTGTGCTGTAATATCAGCCTCACTGGGGATTGTGTCCTGTAATATTAGCCTCACTGGGGATTGTGCGCTGTAATATCGGCCTCACTGGGGATAGAGCGCTGTAATATCAGCCTCACTGGGGATAATGCACTGTAATATGAGGCTCACTAGGGATAGTGCACTGTAATATCAGCCTCACTGGGGATAGTGCGCTGTAATATCAGCCTCACTGGGGATAGTGTGCTGTAATATCAGCCTCACTGGGGATAGTGTGCTGTAATATCAGCCTCAATGGGGATAGGACGCTGTAATATCAACCCCACTGGGGATAGTGCGCTTTAATGTCAGCCGCACTGGGGATAGTGCGCTGTAATATCAGTCTCACTGGGGATGGTGCGCTGTAATATCAGCCTCACTGTGGATAGTGTGCTGTAATATCAGCCTCACTGGGGATAGTGCTCTCTAATATAAGCCTCACTGGGGATAGTGTGCTGTAATATCAGCCTCACTGGGGATAGTGTGCTGTAATATCAGCCTCACTGGGGATAGTGCGCTGTAATATCAGCCTCACTGGGGATAGTGCGCTGTAATATCAGCCTCACTGGGGATAGTGCGCTGTAATATCAGCCTCACTGGGGATAGTGCGCTGTAATATCAGCCTCACTGGGGATAGTGCGCTGTAATATCAGCCTCACTGGGGATAGTGCGCTGTAATATCAGCCTCACTGGGATAGTGCGCTGTAATATCAGCCTCACTGGGGATAGTGCGCTGTAATATCAGCCTCACTGGGGATAGTGCGCTGTAATATCAGCCTCACTGGGGATAGTGCGCTGTAATATCAGCCTCACTGGGGATAGTGCGCTGTAATATCAGCCTCACTGGGGATAGTGCGCTGTAATATCAGCCTCACTGGGGATAGTGCGCTGTAATATCAGCCCCGCTGGGGATGATGCGCTGTAATATCAGCCTCACTGTATAT